>NC_044058.1:25865942-25905942 GCF_902167405.1 Gadus morhua | reverse complement strand
GGGATTTCACAACGTCCTTGGCTGACCCTGGAGCTGCGCGCCCTTGGGTGGGTTGCCTGCCCGGCAGCCATGTTGAAAATACTTTTTCACATGTGTGTGTGTGTGTGTGAGAGTATGTGTGTAGGGGGGGTGGGGCCCTAAGCCCCGGCTATATTTAGCTCGGGAGCCTCGCGCCCACCACAGAGCCACAGAGACGGCTAATTAGCTTTTAATGGATGGAGACGTTGACGTGGTTGTAATAATCAACCGTCTCTGCCCCTTCTCGCCAACTTTAAGGATGATGTGCTCGATCATCTCTACAGCAGTCTCCCAATGTGTGTGTGTGTCTCTCTTTCTCTCTCTCTCTCTCTCTCTCTCTCTCTCTCCCTCCCTCCCTCCCTCCCTCCCTCTCCCTTTGGTGCTAGCCTCTCTGCGGCTCTAGCCTCTCTTCGAGATAGCTTCTCTGCGGCGCTTGCCTCCACTAAGCTAGCCTCCGGCGAGCTAGCCTCCGGCGAGCTAGCCTCACCGCGGTGCTGGTTTCCCACCACCTTCGAAGCCAAGCCCCTAAACGTTATCAGAGCGAGGGGGGGGGGGGGGGGGGTCGGGGTTACCTTGACGACTACTTCAATACCGAGAGGACTTTCAAGCCCCTTTCCGTTGTGATTCCCCTTCGCGGGGTGGTCTCTCGGGGGCTGACATCAGACCCCCATCCCGACCCGATCAGACTAAACACGCAGCGCCTCTTTATGGCGCCCTTTATGCCTCTATTAGGAGGCCATTACCAGACACACAGCTGCTCCCAACGCCCGCTAAACTAGTATCTTATAACGTTGGGGTGTATCAGTTTGATGGACGACTTTTATTGTATTTATATTTATATTTTGGAAAAGGTTGACATTGAGACGGTCGCAGGCCTTGGGAATAGATATAGATGTGTGTGTGTGTGTGTGTGTGGGTGTGCGTGTGTGTGTGTGTGTGTTGTGTGTGTGTGTGGGTGCGTGTGTGTGTCTGCGTGTGTGTGTGGTGCGTGTGTGTGTGTGTGTGTGTGTGTGCGTGTGTGTGTGTGTGTGTGTGCGTGTGTGTTTGCGTGTCTCCAGTCCAGGCTTCAAGCCTTAACCTCCTGTCACTTCCTCATTCAACACCAAGCTGTTTCTATAAAGCTTGTTGTTTTGTCTCGCTAGACGAAACCGAGGGAGAGGTAGAGGAGAGAGGCGGAGGGGGGGGGGGGGGGGGGGCGAAAGAATATATATGAAAATATCAAGTCCCGACATCACTTTAAAGGGCACAGTCAGATTTTCCACCAACACCAATGGAGACTGTCAGATGCAATTGTACTGTTTGGCTTTCACGTGCAGCCCCCCCCCCCCCCCCCACCCCCACCCCCGCGCTCCCTGTTGACCACTGGTACACCATCGTGTGTGAGCACAGCCGCATGTGCTGTAGTGTGTACGAACGTGCACGCACACGCACACGCACACACACGCACACGCACACACGAATGCGCAAACACACAGCCGTCATATAACATCACAACTACACATGCCCCACACCCTGTGAAGTGTGTGTGTGTGAGAGGGGGTGAAATGCTGCATGCTGGAGCTCTGATGAGAAACCCCAAGTGATCCAGCGTTTGCCCGGTTCCACTGCTGTTCACGCTTCAGAAGATACTTCAGGAACAGAGACAGATATACCATCTATTCATATACAGAGAAGTATGGATATAAACATAGATAGACACACACACACACACAGCAAACACACATACACAAACAATATGAGTACAATCCATCCATATGTGTGTGTATATAATATATATTTATATACATACCATCAAAAGATACCCAAATAGAGACACTGTATGTACAGACTCACGTGCACATGGATGCACAATGTGTGCACGCTCGTAGGCTCCTCGGCCGGCCCGTGCCGCCGCGGTCCCCGGTCGTCGTGGAGACAGCGTGACGGACAGTGGGACTAGCTGTCACGACGCCCTTAGCAACGGACTGACCTTTGGTGACAGTCCGTCCGTTTGTGAGGGCAGCCTTGACAAGGCTAAGGGAATTATCAGGCCGGCCCACCGCTCTGCGTCATCTCAACATCCCCCCCCCCCCCCCCCCCCACTGAGGTCACGCAGGTAATGGCTGGTTTCATCCAGTTAGTGGAGTCGACCCGACCGCGGGCTGATGATTACTGCGTCCGCCTCGGAGGCGCCGGTTATGAGGGTTGTGTGCGCTACAGAGGCGCCGGTGTGTGGACTGATCTGGGAGGTGGGGGGGCGCGGGGGGGGGGGGGGGGGGGGTTGGACAGGCGCCGGAGGTAAAGATGGTCGTAAATGATAACGCGGAATTGTTTAAGCAAATTAGCTCGAACAGCGTTTTTTCTTTTTTTTTACCACTGGAGGGGGAGTCGTAGGGAAGGCCGTTTAAAGGTTTAAAAAATAATGAATCAATAGATATTGTATAGATGGAACGCTTAAAAGAAGAGGGTTTCTCCCACTGTTCTAGTCGTGGGATGAGTAATGGAGAAACAAATTCGGCCGTAATTTACATTTTTATCCTCAAAAGAGGGTCGCGCTCAAAAACAGGGTTCAGAACCAGAAGATCAACCAGAAGACGGGCTTCAGCTGTTCTGTTGGTCTGTGTGGGCTGTATCACGCCACGCAGTGTTGGTTCTGGACTTCAAAAGGCTTTGCGGACCAAAGTAACAGCCTCTTTATTGTGGGTCGGGTGTTTAAATGCGTGTTTGCGGGTATCAGTGTGTGTCCAAAGCACAACAGAGAGGGGCATCCAAACACGTGCCCTTCGCCTCCCTGCACACTGGTGCTGAGCGATAATTAAATAGTATTGTATCTTAATACCACCGCTGAGACCTGGGCCCCGTTTCCCGATAACGATGGATCTTCGCTCGTACGATCATTCTCCCGATGGATCTTGCGATCCATCGATAATTTCTTTGGAGCGTTTCCCGAAACTCCTCTTAACGTGAACGCGCATTCGCTGCACTCACGACGTCGTAGGATTGTAACTGTCTACTGACACGGTGCTTAAATGGGCTCTGTAGGAGGGGGAGACGCAGGAATGTCGCAGGAAAATTGTGTTAAAAAGGGTTAAAATATATCCCCATCAAGGACAACAGCAGAGTAGCCTACGAAAAAAATAGACTGCAATTATATGAATGCTAAAGACATTAAAACACAATTGATTAGGCTTAAACCGACATATATCAGTCCTAATCCTGAATGCACTGTGCGTTTCACGGCATTTTCCCCCCTGAAATAATTCCATATGACAAAAAATTAAAAATAGCTTGTGTGACAACTACATTTATCTTAATGGGCTGATTTCTGAAACATGCTTTGCGCAGCAAAGAGAGCCGACTTAATCTGATTTCCTTGATTGATAATTTGATTGGCTATAAAAGCCCCTCCGGAAATAGGGTAAGGTATGTATTGATGAGGAATACAACGAAGCCCACCGTCTGGCCCGGTGCATCGTTGAGCGCACGATCGGGAGGTGGAAGTTGCGCTTTAGATGCCTTCACAAGTCAGGCGGAGGGCTCCAGTTTTCGCCGGCCAAGTCATGCGCCGTGATATGTGTGACGGCTATGTTGCACAACATTGCAGCTAAGGCTGGGGTGGCATTGCTTGAACCGGAGGACGCTGAGGACGATGACGACGAGGAAGATCGGTGTGAGGACGGCCTCCCTCATAACTACGCGGCTGGTTTTCATGCGCGTCGAAGAGTGATTGAGACTTTTTTTTAACCCCCTCCACCCTCCCACATGTCACTAAAAATTCCCGTCAACGTGACCAATCCCCACCATATCCCAGCCTTTTGCCTGCTCCTTTGCTTGTTTTTTATAATTTATTTTATTTCTTTATTTTTAATTTTTTTAATTGTATTTTATTTTGTACATTATTTTATGCTACGTTTTATGAGTAGCCTATGTCAGTCTGCACAAATCCCCCCACTTTCTCTCACACATTTTGAGTGCCCTGCCTGCGCAAACATTTTCTGGACTGTCCCGTTTTATTTTGGCCATTTTAACATCTTTATTAATAAATTAATTAATAATCTTTATTAATTACCAAACTAAGAACATAAAGGCGCAATGCGTTTTACTAAAACGCATCCAATAGACGGAATGTCCGATGGTGTCGCCACTGAGGCTATAGCTGACGATTCTCTTAGAGTCCTACGAGTACCTACGAGCACCCCTGGAGTACTCGTTAGCTACGAGCGTTTTCAAGACGTTCGTTCCCCACGATGCTTTCGGGAAACGCGGTGAAAACTCTACGATGCCCTTTCGACGCACTTCACGATCCACTTAGGCTAACGACGCTTTCGGGAAACGGGGCCCTGGTATCATCGCGCTCAGGCCTTGACTTTCATGATGATTAGCTTCATCGTCCAGAGGTAATTATTTCGATATGCACACCCTAAAAATAAACAGCACAAGCAGGATTTAAATGTTACACAAACAGAAAGGCGAAAAACAACTCTAAATCCATATTCTCTGACCTAAGCAAGATCATTTAGTGTCCGATTTCTCGTTTAAGAGTATGTTAAGCATACGGTTATTCCAAAGCATGGTATCACACCAGCGCCCCCAACGATCACATCACGTTCACACCTTCCCCTTCTCTCACACATACCCCCCCCCCCCCCTTGCCTCCCGCCCTCGCTACTTCCCCGCCGTCGCCCCCGACGACCTCGCCCCGTTCATTACGCTCACCGGATATTTCCTCCCCTTTTGTCAGGGTGCATCTCTGTAGGTGAGGTTCAGATCTGAAGACGTCCCCCCCCCCCCCCCCACCCCACCCCAGCCCGGCTCGACCCCCGGGAGACGTCTGCCTGGCGTCTCTCCCTCTCATCCTTCAAACACAATCTCCAACCCAAGCCTTTTATCTGAAACCGGCCGTCCCCCGGCTCTCCCTCCCCCCCCCCCCCCATCTCTCATCCCCCTTTCTGCAGCACGGTTCTGTTCCCTGCCAGCCGCGGCTCTCCTGTAGCGGCCAGAGCTCTGCTCGTTAGGGGGAAGGCTCACGCATGGTCGTCCTCACCTCCCCTCCACGCTGGCTTTTAATTAGACAGCCCTGGATCTGTGTGTGTGTGTCTGTGTGTGTGTGTGTGTGTGTGTGCACTCGGTTGCGTGCGTGTTTGTGTGCGTGTGTGTGTATGTGTGTGCGCTCTCTCGTGTGCATGTGTGTGTGCGTGTGTTGTGTGGTTGCAGGCGTGCGTGCATGCGTGTGTGTGTGTGTGTACGTGCGTGTGTGTGTGTGCGTACGTGCCTGTGTGTGTGTGTGTGTGTGTGTGTGTGTACGTGCGTGTGTGTGTGTGTGTGTGTGCCTGTGTGGGTCTGTGTGTGTGTGTACGTGCGCTCTAGAGCGTATCTAGCACCATTGTGGGGCCTGGGAGTGTTTGCTCGCTTGACTCATCTTTTTGAAGTGTTGGCCATTAGCTGCGGCTCTTGTCCAATACTCAGCCGAGACTGTAAATAAAAGCCTGCCTGGTCTGTGGCTGTACTTACCCGACTCTGACCCCTGTGTGCTCGCAGTAGATGTATGCATCCAACATAAACTGTTTATATGTATAAACAATATTTATATATGTTTTGTTGTATTGATTGCATTGATTAGCTTAGTCCTAGTGACTTAACCAGACGTATAAATACTGAATAGGTATAAATGTGTGGTATTTTACCTGAAGCATTCTGGGAAAGGAAAAATAAGAAACAGAGAGTCTCTCAGAGCTGATGTGGCTCAGCCACTTGCGTCGGTACTGTGCTGAATGTGTTCCCTGAGTGTGTGGCGTTTTGTTGTATCATCACATTTGCATTTCCACAACCAAGTCGGTGCCTCTGTCAAAAGACAATTATAATTAGACGATGATGGCGGCGATAATTAGGGCGGTAACTCCTGCCTCTCGCCGGTGACAGCGAGGGCGGTGTTGTGATAGCGGCGGCGTCCGTCGGCAGGTACGGCGGGCACGGGGACGGGGCGGGGTGTTGCCACCTCTTAGCTAATTGAATCAAACGTGTGTTGGAGAGGAGAGGGGGTAACCGGGGGGTTACCCCCCCGTATAATCCCATTAGCACCACTCCACTCAAAGCTCCCGGGCGGCTGCTCTGTGACAGGACGCCGTCGCTGGGACGCGGGGGCCAAAGACTCGCCGCTTAACACCTCGCCCGTACCGGGGGGGAGGGTCCTCTCCCTCGCCCGCTCTGTCTCCGTCGCTCTGGCCCCCTTCGTTCCCTCCGCCGGCGCCGCCTCCGTAGTGCGCTGCCTGCATTTTAAACGCCCCCCCCCCCCGATCAGGTGACGCAGAGCGCCTCCAGCGATAGAGAAGGCACGGTGTCGGTAAAAAGGGGGTGCATATTAATGCGTTGTTTTTTTTTGTTCCTGACAGCTTGTTTCTAAGTGGCTGTTTGCGGTAAAAGCAAACAGGTTTTTAGTTTGTTCAAGACTGCTGCAGGTAAACACCGCGCCAAGACGTACCTTGCTGGAGCAAAGGCTTCGCCCGCTCGCGTTTCAGAGAGAGCGTTTGAGTTTGTGCTGCAGGCGTCTGTGTGTGTGTAGTACACACGGAAACACACACACAGACACACACACACACACACAGACACACACACACACACACACACACAGAGACACACACACACACGCACCCTCTCATCTCTAGGAGTGCCTGCGTCTCCCTGCTCAGGACTCACAGGGAGCGTTCAGAGGGCTCCCGCTGTAATGCCTAGTAGACCCTAATCCAACCGTTTAGGTTCCCATGGCAACCGTGTCCACCTCACTACCCGCCGCATTCTGTTATGATAGCCCTGGTGTCGGCGGGGAGCGCTATAGTGGCGCTATGGCTGTGTATCTGTGTCCGCCGTCCAATGGGAGGAGATCTGAAAGCCGTTTCCATATGCAGCCGTGAGTCTAGAGACGTGGGGAACAGCATTTTGTTCAGGCCTGGAGATCAAACGAAGACACCCACACGCACACACACACACACACACACACACACACACAGACACACACACACACAGACAGATGCAGACCCACACACAGATGCTGACCCGCACACACACACTGACCCACACACACACACTGACACACAACCACTGACACACACACACACACACACTGACCCACACACACACTGACACACACACATGCATATACACAAGGCTCCCAGAGTCATCGTGCTCACAGGACACATGCCTGCCATTAAAACCAATGCTGTTGCATGACATAAGGGGTTAATTATGCTAAGTACAATACATTACCGCTAGCATGTGCTCTTGCAACAACAGAGGTTTCTGTAATGGGCTTTGGAGTTTTTTTTCCACATATTTTGAAGAAAGAGCAGGACAGTGGAATTGTCTGCTATTGCAAGAACCATTGTTGTTCCTCGCTGTTCCGTGGAATTGAAACGGTGCCGCACTCTTTAAGCTCAGCATGGTGTGATTAACTGTTTAATAGGTCGTCCATCCCCTGACTCACACACTGACTCATAGACACGCCCACCTCCATCCCCCATGTAGTCCTCTTTCCATGAGGCGGACCCCGGGTGAGGAATGAGCATGGCGACGAGAGCTAGTGGTTTATCAACAGTTTGTGAAGGCCGCCGTCGGGATTAATCAAATCAGCACACATCCGTAGAAGGGCTTGACTTTGTAAACACAATCAGATCTGACTCCCCAGATGGGTAGGCGAAGGGGGAGAGAGAGAGAGAGAGAGGGAGGGAAGGAGCGAGGGGGGGGGAGTCTGTGAAATAGAGACGCCGGGAGAGCGAGAGACGGGTATGGCAGTCGGGAAACGAATAAAGATAAGTGATGTAAAGGAATGGAATGAGAAATTACAATGTACTCACATCGGCAGAAATGATCTAATTCAGCCAATTATTCCTTTTCCCGGATTGCATGTTATTATGGGATTCAGGGGTCGGGAGCCGAAACTGGCGCTGGGGCAGGAGAGAGGGATGAGGGGGGGGGGGGTGAGAGAGAGGGGTGAGGGGGGCGGGGGGGGGGGGGGGGGGGGGGAGAGAGGGGTTGGGGGGGGGGAGAGAGAGGGGTTCTCCGCCCCGAGCTAGACCGAGTGCATCCACTGTGACTGGCAAGACCAGCGCCTCATTATCTGCCTATCTGGGTCTCCATCTGAGGAGAAAACGCAGCGTTGCACCGCCACTTTTGGAGGGACACTGATCACAGGCACGACTCATCTAAACCGCGGAACGCTCGCTTTCTACCTGCCTCTCCCTCTCGTTCTCCCTCTCCGTACCTCTCTCTCCCTGTCTCTCGGAGGCACGGAGACAGACGGAGATAAGAAATCTTCTGAGTTTGCTGTTAAAAAAAAAAGAAGTGGAAGTTTGGCGACGGAGCGATTGTGCAGATCTTCAGAGAGTCACGTGTAATTGAGCAGGCCCAGATAGGCTATCTGGGAACATGAAACAGCAACAGTTGTGACGCGGTGTGATTGCCTCTCTGGGCTTGTACGGTGCTTTGTCGAGTCTTTAAACTTCAGCCCACTGCTGGAAGTCCTTATGTCAGCAGGTAATTGGTTCCAGGCGACCATTTGAAATGAAAAGAAAGATAGGGAAGGCAGTGTCTCTGTATGTTTTTTTTGTGTGGGAATAGAAATAGAGAGCGAGTGTGTGAGTGTGTACACGGGCTGCCGGCTGGCGCATTGATTCCTTTCACTCAGCAATGCCGCTGTTTTTCATTTACTGAAGGGCTCGGCAGTTTTCATCATGCGGTCCTAACGCAAAGTGAAAATATCTATTGCACTTTGTGCCGATATTACTGTCAATTACTCCCAGGTACATTCGCGGTGCAATAGATATATTTACATTCACAATTCCAATGGAAACCCGCCCGTTGTACCGTCGACCCACTTAGCTCTGACACTCTGCCACTACAGTTTACTCAGCAGCAGTTAGCCGGAGGAGGTCAAGAGCAGTTCAGAAAACATTTCCCCCGATCCAATGCAGGACAAATAATGGTGTTGAGCTGATGTGCCTTGTTAATGGGCGGTACCCCGCATGCTCATCATGGTGAAACGCTACAAACAGCAGGTGGATGGTCCCTTATTGCATTTGAATGAGAATTTCCAGTGACGACATTATCTCAAAACAGCCCCCGGTTCACCTCTACACATCTCTGCCACCTAGACTCCCCCTCTTGGCCAAGCACTCTGTTGCTGGGTTGTTGGGGAAATTGGGGGGGGGGGGGGGGGGGGGGATTTCTGCTGGCCTGTGTCCAACAGCCCCTACCTCCCCTCCGGGCTGCAGGATATGGAGTGGGGACCCTTCGGGTGAAGATGCTTTATTAGCCAGGACTGCATGATTAATTGAACATCTGTCCAGCTGCATCCCCTCCCGCCCCAACACACACACACACACAATTTCCAGCTGTTTACCCTAGGTATAAACAGCTAATAGGCCTACAGTGAGTTCGTCACTTAGGGGGTCATGCCTGCAGTCGCCCCTTTGACTTTCAGAGCACCTTTTAAGCCCGGCCCTTTGGACTGGCGTTCTCGGTGATCCGATTAACAGCGGCGAGGACAATGCAAGGTGCAGATGCAGAGTTAAATGTGTCTTTAGATTAAGAGGTCTATAGCGACATGACGGAAATCCCTGCATCACATTGGTATCCTACTGCTCTCGTGTGATGCTAATCCCCCTCTGTTTCCCCCCCTTTGATTAGCTTAGCTTTGTTCGGCCAGTTTTAGCGCGACATGCGGCGTGATTGCATTTGGCGATGTGGCTGCTTTTAAATCAGCCAGCAGCTGTGATAGTCTTCAGCGCTGTTTGGCCCCACATTGACTCGGAAGTGAGGATTCAAGCCGTGCTCACTTCTTTTCTTCTCAAATCAAAATGGCTACTCGATTGTATCCATGGGTTTGAGGGGGTGGCTGGTGTTTTTGTCTGTTTTTCTGTTTAGCTGCACACCTGAAGACAATTCAGTGTGTTATTTACATTTCCATTTGCATTTCCATTTAGGGCATTTAGATGACGCTTTTATCCAAAGAGACTTACAATAAAGTACATTTGTCATAAGAAAGAGAAACAACAATATATCACTGTCAGTACAGTAAGGACGTTCATAGAAACTGCAAAGCAAAGCACTCACAATCGCTAGGTTAACCCATTCCCCGTACAAAGGTAGCTAGGATGAGATTCTACACAATTAAGTACTATAACTAAATACAACATACAGGTACTGTGTACATTAAGAGCCAGGAAGTAGCAGCATTTCATTATCTTAACGACTAGAGATAGCACCGTGATGTTCTTCACCCTAATCACCATCTCTCCCCCCCCCCCCCCCCCACCGTCTGTCTCCATAGGCCGCCTCCATGGCACTCAGCAGCCTGGGCCACGTGTACACGGCCATCGGCGACTACCCCAACGCGCTGGCCAGCCACAAGCAGTGCGTGCTGCTGGCCAAACAGTCCAAGGACCAGCTGTCGGAGGCCCGTGAGCTGGGCAACATGGGAGCCGTCTACATCGCCATGGGGGACTTTGACAACGCCGTCCAGAGCCACGAGCAGCACCTGGGCATCGCCAAGACCCTGGAGAACAAGCGCGAGGAGGCCCGAGCCTACAGCAACCTGGGCAGCGCCTACCACTACCACCGGAACTTTGACAAGGCCATGTCCTACCACACGCACGTGCTGGAGCTGGCTCAGGAGCTGGCGGAGCAGTCCATCGAGATGAGGGCCTACGCGGGGCTGGGCCACGCCGCCCGTTGCATGCAGGACCTGGAGCGCGCCAAGCAGTACCACGAGCAGCAGCTCTCCATCGCCGAGAGCCTGAAGGACCGGGCGGCTGAGGGGAGGGCCTCCTCCAACCTGGGTACGTACGGCAGATGTACCCGCCAACAGTGGCTCCCGCTGGTCTGAAACGTAGGGGTAACAGAGAGGGGGTACGTAGATACCCGCCGGTGGCTCCCGCAGTCTGAAACGTAGGTGTGCAGAGAGGGGGGGGGGGGGGGGGGACGACGACCAGGTGGAGCGTTCCTCATTATCTGGATGTACCCTATCAGCGGTGTCCAATTATGTATCAGTGAGAGGCAACAGGAAACAAGGTTTCTCTCCAAACCCTCGCTCACTTGTTTTTCTAACTGGCAGACTTTCAACAAGAGGAGGGGGAGCTAATTAGTGGAATATGCTGGTGAAATGATGGGTTGGAATGCAAACCGGTTTAGTCTTGGCCCTCGATGGCGAATGATTGGACAACGATGCCTGTTTCTGGATGGAAGTCAAGTCCAAGCGTGTTTTTTAATGCGCCAGTTATCATCTTCCATCCTTGGCAGCGCCGGGGTTTTGGACAATGTGGAGTTTATTGTCCCAAACAAAAGCTCTGTTAGTTTACATCCTGCAAGGAAGCACCTGGAAGCTCGTACGTTAATCGTACTGATTGCAAAGAGGCAAATGTTTACTGCCGTGTTGCTTCTACCTTCGCGAGCTACGTCAGCTTCTGACCTAGAGTGGCCCTTGCCTGCTTGCCATGTTTACATTTACATTCATATATTTAGGGAGCAATATATCGCTGTCAGTACAGTAAGGATGTTCATAGAACTAGGTTAACCCATTCCCCGTATACAACTAAGATAGCTAGGATAGGATGCTACACGATGCTAAGTACTATTTTTAGGTGTGAGGGCCTAAAACCTACAATACGTGTGTACATTAAGTTCCAGGACGTACGACATACAATAAGTGCATAAGACGGGTGGGGGTTGGAAGGAGGCTACTAGGGCTGCTCGATTATGGAAAAAATCCTAATTGCGATTATTTTGGTCCAATATTGAAATCACGATTATTCAAACGATTATTTTTGAGTTGGAAGACATTATGTATTTATTCAGCATGTCTCTCCCAAAAAACACATTGTAACTGAAAATTTCTGCCTTAAAAAAATACACAAAATGGTCAACAAGAAAATGTTCCAGCTGTTTTTTTTTTATCAAAAACTCGATTATATTAGTTTTGTGATCGTTTGACGCTAAAATCGAAATCGTGATCAAAAGGTTATTAATCACACAACCCAACTCTGAACAAGTGATTCTTGACCCTTGCTCACATGGTGGTGGGTCGGGTGTGAAGAACACGCGAGGGGAGACCCCGTGAAGAGACCGTCAATTCTAATCGAGATGCTGCAGTCTCTACTCAATACTTACCACTTTAATATAAGTTGTTTCTCTGCGTTACATAACAGGTAATATTCTTTTCCCTTGCCCTATCGCTGCTGGCGTTTAGCTTTCTTGTATTATATACCACTGCGATTGTTGTTCTTTGGCTCTTGGCTACATCCTTATAGTTGTCTCCTTATATCAGAGTCGCGGGGTAATGAGTTCATTTCGGAGTTGTCTATGCTTATTAAGAGCGGAATCCTTTTTTCTTACTTCTTCTTGCTTTTCGGCAAATGTCAACAGTATTGCAGCATCACTACTATATGGCGGCTTATTATTTTTTTTTCGGTGGATGTACTTAAGGGTATCATTATTTCTGCAAAACGTAATGCAGCGTAGAACTCTTGCGTGGAGGAGGCCAGGAAAAAGAACACTCTTCGCCGTCAGGGGCCTTAGAACGCCAGAATGTTAGAGTGTTTGAGAATTCTAGTGATTGAGGATTCTAGACTGTTTGAGAATTCTAGAAGGGGGTAAAAAAAAAAAAAAAAAGATGGCCCCCGAGGTAAAACAACACACAACACACACACCTCTCATCGAGTCGGCGTTAAAGATTCATGAGAAAGCCCTCCTTGTGTTATTGCTGCACCGCACAGCGCTCTATCTCAACCCTACTGGCGAGGACTTAATCTGGTCGTGAAAATGAATCCTGAGCCAAAGATAAATAAAACGAGCAGGGGGGGGGGGGCAGGGTGGGTGGAAGACGAATTAACTATACGATCGTCTCTTTTGATTGGAAACTTAAAATGTAATTATCGTCCCCTTTGCGAGGCGAGGTCTCGCAAACGAAATATCTCGGGCGAAATTAAATTATTAACAAGGTAACCTTGAATGGGGCCAGCTAATGGATGAGGGAATGGAGTGTGGGGATCAAGGTGTCTCCCTCGATATTCCTTTTCATGAGGTCTACGACGCCACCGATTCGGCGCTATATCAGCCCAGATATTTTAACCTACAGTGGATGAATTATGGTGGCCCTCCAGACAGCCGTAAAGCCAGCTCTAATGGACACCTAAAAGCCCTAATGGCTCCTCCTCGATGAGGTGTTTGTCTTTCATGCGAGGAAGTCTAAAAGCAGGAGGGATGGGTTAATAAGTCACACATAAATCGAAAGGCGTCCTCTCGCTAAAAGCGAATCCAACGATCACACCTTGTATTTGCTTTTAGCTTTTGACACGGCGATTAAAAAAAGCGAAACCGCTGATAACAGCTTGCCCGGCATTAGGACCGTCTCGCTGTGAGCGTTCACGAAGCCGGACGTACGATGCAAGATTTAGAAATCCACCCCAACGGCCGAGGAAGGCGACGGGACAGCTAAAGCGGGGATCTGATGGTGTAAATCACATGTGGGCTGCCATTTGAGAATGTAGAACGTTCCTGAATGTACATAGCGATTACACCCTGTGGTAAAGGTCAGGCTGGAGACCTCTGTCTGGTGTCGGAGCAGAGACTGAACGGGTGGGTGGTTATTACAGCGAGGCCCGCTGTAATAACAGACACACCTGAGTGGGAGGAGAAGCCTTGCAGCCCGGCTGGTCTGCTCTGATTGCCTGTCTGAGTCTTGAGGCTCTCTGCGACGCTCCCGCAGTTTGTCTTTGTCCTCCGGCACCTATTCCCGAAGCTGTCCTTCCCCTCACTTTCATGTTGGCTCCGCTCTTGCTATCACCCCCAGCTGATTGTAATCTGCCACTGTCAAGCTCCCAGTAATTGAAACCGACTTGATGAATCGCTTAATTACCTTTAATAGCTGATTGAAGAGCAGCTGAATAATGAAGATAACACAGAATGAAGTGGTGCTCGCCCAGCATCGTTTCTGTAATTGGGCTATTGTTGTTGCTGTTGTTGTTTTGCTCCGTCGGCGGCGGCGGCGGCGGCAACAACGGCTGCTGTGTCGTTAGCCACCGAGCGCGGAAACCCAGACGACGTCTCCGACGACGAGGCCGTTGTTTTCGAAAAGTTTCGGAAACTCGCTGTGCTTTTTCCACCGTGCCCCCAGAGAGGATACAGGGCTGAGCGGAGCGAGGAAAAGCGAGAGAAAAAAAAAGCACATTGCACGCGCGAGACAAAGGAACACACAGTGGGCTGGAAGCGGGGAGGGAAACCAACTTTTTATGAGGGCCTCGGAGCCGGTCTTTAATGATGTGCTGCGTGGTGGGGGTGGAGCAGGGCTCGCGGGGACAGCGGTGTACGCAGCGCCGCTGCCTCACATGGCCAGCCTTAATATCGAGCTCTGATGCCCAGCGGGACCGGCAGCCTTGGCTCAGCGCGCCCTGACCCATAAAGGATATGAAAATGTTGCATTCCAGCCCCATCTATTATTCATTAATGGGCTAACGTACCCCCTAGTCAGCAGTATTTGATATCTTGCGAGAGAGACTGGAAGAAGTGGCTGCGCACATTCGCCCCCGCATTTCGGGTTAATCATGAAACAGAATCTAAATTGCGTTAGGTTTCTTTCTCGCGCGGTTGCCTTTCAAAGAGCTTTCTAATAAGTTTGTTTGGATGCATTTCTTATCCTTCACCCGCCCGCTGGTCAATTGGTTCTGCCTTCTTATTTTCAACCCCGTCCGAGTGAGAGTGCGGCATTGTTTCTGCCTAATGGCTCAGATATTGGGAACCCGGACTTGTCAGATAGCAGCAGCAGCAGAAGTCTTGATTGCCCCGTCAACGTGCTCATGTTTCCCCCCGGTATCTCCGGTGGGAGCTCCGTCCTTGGGTTTCTTTGCAAAGAAAGTTAAGCAGTGTTCCCGCAGGAGTAAGGGGTCATATTAAACCAAACAATCTGCTAAATTGCCCTGTGCTTTGCTATGATTTCCAGTTATCTCCCGATTTGGTAAATAACCTCTAATGCAAATGATCTCTATCACAAATCCGAGAGGCAGATGGCTCTTTAATGGATGTGCTAATATACCCAGATTATCAGTGACACCTCGGAGACGCGTGTGGGGGGCGGTGTAAGCCCCAGACCACAAAATCGACTGGATTCTGCACAAACCGACGCACAAACCCCCAGAATTAATCACAGCATTTTAAAACCGGGGATTATTCGTTGAGTAAATACTGTGTTTTCGATGCTCCTTGTTATCTTGAGAGGACTGGGTATTCACGTGGGGTACAGAATATTACACATTGGCCTTGTATCCACTTGATTCAATACTTTATTTGCTGGTGGTTTAGATATCTTGATTTATCGGATGGAACGTGACGTTCAAAAAGTGAAATGTAAAATTTCCATCATGAACTGAAACGAGACCAAACCATCTCAAATTAACGTTGAACTTGACGTTTGGCCGCAATGAAGGCAGCCAAAATGAATGCACTTTGTTTTTATATTGCACCGTGTTTCCCAATTAAAAACGTTGATTGGGAAATGTTATGCACTGGTTACATTTCTCCATCCCAGTAAGTTAAATGCTCTGTTTGTATGTTTACCTGCCTATGGGTTGTATATTATGAATGCAATCACAATGCTCCCAATTATATTATAATCCTCCATCAAAACTCATTACAGACCGGCACATATGGGATGATATCACCGATGTTTTCACACACACAGCAAACATTTAGTATGTGCATTGCGTTACACAGTATCGACTCAAAGGCATTTATGTTTTCCCAGCTAGTGACTGCAATAAGCCACACAGCCTTTTTCACAAGCCCCCATTATCAATACACACATGTGTTTTTAGCTGACCCTTGAGAGATGGTGGTTTGAAGCCACAAATCAGGCAGCAGACGTCAGTCTGTTACGTTAAATATTGCACGCACAAGAACATTGTGTTGAACGTGCTGCATTAGTTGTGAAAAACCAAGAAAATAAATTGTCATGTTGGTTCAATAATGTGAAATAAAGTGCCCCTTTTTTCATAATAAGACGGGTTGCCAGTTGCCATTAGCAACACGACGTTAAATCAAATAGCGGTCTCACTTACTAGCAAAGCAAATTTTAATCTGATACACAAATGACCACGGCCATGACAAAAACATCAATGGCAGAAAAGGGGGCTCAAGCCTATTTTTAAATCTGCGGTCCGTCTGGGGAAGCAGTCAGCGGCTTGTGTGAGGGAGCCAGACCCTGGAAACAGCCGCTGTGTGGATGTTTTATTGGCGCGGTCGGGGGAAGGGAGCGAAGAGAGTAACTGCTAAATTTACAGACGCACGCCGCGAGCCCAATGGCGCCGACGGGAGCAAGCGAAAGAACACTGCGAACAGAACGGGGGGGGGGAATGGTCTTAACAAATGCCTGAAAGATGTTGGCATCCCTGGCCAGGCGGAGTTCTCCAGCCTCGCTGCTAATGAGGGGGTGAACACTCCAGGTAAAGCCCTCCGTGTTGGCCTGCGGGACGGGAGAGTGGACGAGCTAGGGGGAAAGACTGACGGCTGGACACAGAGAGTGCCACCAGTAGACACACGATATGTCAGTCCTCCTCCAGCCTCCTGCTCCACATTAACTAGCTGACGTCCACAGCCAGTTCTCCCAGTTCTCCTATTCACAAGGAGAGGCTCCCCTTACGCCGCCCCCCCCCCCCCTCTTCGGCACCGACCCACCCCCACGCCGGGGGCTCCCGGCGGCCGGGCGAGAGGCGGCACGCGGGGCGAGAGGTGGAGGTCTCCGTGTGTTCCTCGACGCGCCGTGGAGCTGTTTACCCAAACGCTAAGCTTCTGCCGCAGCATTCTTCTGCATTAAAGCGAACCGTGCGCCCCTTCTTTTTCCTCAACGCATCTGCACACTCAGCATGAAACGCGATCCCTTCCTAAACGGCAGAGGCCGCGGCGCATGGAGAAAGAAAAGCAAACAAAAGATATGGAGAGAGGGGCCCGGGGCCTGCCTTGAAACACGCTGCCGTGTTGTGTTGATACAGGATGCAGGAGCTCGGGTGTCGGCCGTGCGTGGACAGAGCAGTGACAGTTGTTCTTGGGGGTTTGAAGGAGGCGAGAGAGGGACAGCAGGGGTGGAGGAGGAAGCCTGGCTGGGGTCGGGGGGGGGGGGGGGGGGGGAAGGGGGTGCAGGCTCTCTGAATGTGTCCATGCTTGTGTTGGCCTGCCTCCCGTTCTGCAAACATAACCGTCCGTCCCCCTTGGACCTTTTCTCTTCTTCCTTCCTTCCTGTCTGTCTGCCTCTCCCTCGCTCTCTCTCTCTCTCTCTCTCTCTCTCTCTCTCTCTCTCTCTCTCTCTCTCTCTCTCTCTCTCTCTCTCTCTCTCTCCCTCTCTCTCTCTCTCTGTCTTTATCTCCCTTTCTCTCTCTCTCCTCCCTCTCTCGCCCTATCTCTTCCCTCTCTAAGTCCGTCGGGCTGGAGGAGCCGTCTTTGTCTGGGTGGGAGGGTTTGGTACATCTGAAGCCCGGACGGCGACGGCTCTTGGCCCCTCGGCCCCTGGCCCCCACTCCTGTGGGACCCAGGGAGGGGAAAACAGCCCCCCACCCCCCAGCCCAGGTCTCTGGCTCCCCCCACAGAGCACAATGACACAGCTTAGCCTCCAACGGTTTGAAGCTCTGCTCCATTAGAATCGCCCCCCCAAGACCAGCTTGGTCTAATAGGAGAAAATTAAAGAGATATTATATTTTATGGTAGCGTAGTTATGATGTCATTTCAAACCTAATCACCACGGAAAACCGAATGCTGTTTGATGGTCCTGAATCTTGGCGCGCATTACTATATATGCATTGCTTATCGCGCTGCTAATACTGGATCATTATTCAAATGGGGGGGGGAAGGGGGTGCAGGCTCTCTGAATGTGTCCATGCTTGTGTTGGCCTGCCTCCCGTTCTGCAAACATAACCGTCCGTCCCCCTTGGACCTTTTCTCTTCTTCCTTCCTTCCTGTCTGTCTGCCTCTCCCTCGCTCTCTCTCTCTCTCTCTCTCTCTCTCTCTCTCTCTCTCTCTCTCTCTCTCTCTCTCTCTCTCTCTCTCTCTCTCTCTCTCCCTCTCTCTCTCTCTCTGTCTTTATCTCCCTTTCTCTCTCTCTCCTCCCTCTCTCGCCCTATCTCTTCCCTCTCTAAGTCCGTCGGGCTGGAGGAGCCGTCTTTGTCTGGGTGGGAGGGTTTGGTACATCTGAAGCCCGGACGGCGACGGCTCTTGGCCCCTCGGCCCCTGGCCCCCACTCCTGTGGGACCCAGGGAGGGGAAAACAGCCCCCCACCCCCCAGCCCAGGTCTCTGGCTCCCCCCACAGAGCACAATGACACAGCTTAGCCTCCAACGGTTTGAAGCTCTGCTCCATTAGAATCGCCCCCCCAAGACCAGCTTGGTCTAATAGGAGAAAATTAAAGAGATATTATATTTTATGGTAGCGTAGTTATGATGTCATTTCAAACCTAATCACCACGGAAAACCGAATGCTGTTTGATGGTCCTGAATCTTGGCGCGCATTACTATATATGCATTGCTTATCGCGCTGCTAATACTGGATCATTATTCAAATGGTATGGTAATGGTATGATTATCTCTTCACGTCATCTAAATCCCTTCAATCAATATCAATTATATGAGTGGCTTTAATTTTGAAAACCTAGCCTGAGAGTCACCCCTTCTCAGAGCTAAATTAAAGATATACTTAATTATATTTACTTTAGCAGACCAAAGGAAACCGGGGGTTGAATCTGCGCTCTCGCATGAAGTAGTGCCCTCTGAGTTCAGCTCCCATCTCTGATGAATTCCCTTCAAATTGAGTGTGAGCACGTATTTCCCATGTGATGATTACACACACGCACGCGGATACACCCACACAGACACACACACACACACACACACACACACACACACACACACACACACACACACACACACACACACACACACACACACACACACACACACACACACACACATACACACATACAGACATACACACAGGAGATTAGCCCTAGATTAAGGTATTAGTAGTCCAAGCCTTTACTGGGTCTTCAGACCTAATAAATGCATTTGATTGCTGCACTCATTATAACCAGAAGAATGGAGGAGTCACGAGAGCTTTCTCTCTTTTGGGTCTGAGGGTCTCATTTCTGTCTCTGTGCTCCCTCCCAGTATCGCTCATTTCTGTCTTTCTTCTCCACCAGTTTCGCTCATTTCCCAGTGGCAGGGAGCAGTTGGCCTTTTGTTTGAGAAACCCTCTTATCCCTCTGCTCCAACCCTCTGATCACACGCCCAAATGAACCCAAAGATATTCGCCTCCATAACAGACCGATTGTTTCCCGCACCAAGAGAGTCCATTCGAGTCCACTCTGTTTCCTCGTGTATCGGACTCAAACAGACTGGAATAGACTAGCCCTGAGTCCACTCCTGCCCATCCCAGTCAATTCGAGTCCACTCTGACTTCACGGAGCACAGCGATGCATACTTTGCTCCGTTCAAAACAACATGATCATATTGATTTTTTTCCTCGGTTTCCGCTACAAATACGAAGCGAAAAAATGTGTTCAACGTGTGCTCCGTTTGGGGCGTTGAGGGCCTCAGGCTGCGGCTCTCTCTGGCCCTCCTCGGCTTCTGGGGGGGGGATGACACAGTCTTTTCTCCAGGCGCCGCGACATCCCTCAAAGTCATCGGTGCAGCAGAGGGGCGCACGGAGCCCGATGACGCCCTGCATAATGCAAAGTGACACCACAATGCCACACTTTTAATGTGTTTGGATATGGGCGGGGAGAGTCGGGATACGTGCCTGCCTGCGTTGTCTGTGTGTCGGTGCGCGTGCACGTGTGTGTGCTTGCGTGCGTGCATGTGTATGAGTCTGGGAGAGATAGGGAGCGACGGAATATTTGTTTCACAGTGTTCTATGGGCTGTTGTAGCTTTCATCTGCAGACCCATTGTCTCACAACCGCCGCAGCAGCAGCAGCAGCAGCAGCAGAAATGAAAGATGCTCCCTCTCATGCATCAAACCCGAGTGCCTCGGCGCAGCGTGTGCGTACATGTGTGTAAGATTCATATAGGTTACTCTAACGAAGACCAAAAAGGCAGGCCATTACCAAAGCGTAGCGGGGGACGTTTTAAATTAGACATCACTCTATAGGGTCCACCTCCGCTCATACCTCCTCTAATTCCCATCTTACGCGCACCGGCGGCTATTACCCGGTTGTAGGATGCGGTTTTATTCACCATCAGTCCGGATTCAATTCCCTGATGACTCCATAAGCCTCTTAGAAAATGGAAGATGGTGGAGGGAGTGATGGTGGTGGGAGACGAGGGGGAGGGGGGGGGGGGGGGGGGGGGGGGGGGGGGGCTCCCGCCATAGGCTAAAGCTTAGAGTAAACTTGGGTGTGTGCTCCAAGGATTGAAGCTAGCGCTGAGTCCTCCGTCGAGAACCCCGGCACGGGCTCCCGCTCTGTTCTTAGCCTCCAGCAGGGAGTGCGTCTGCTGGTGATACATCAACAGGCCTTACACCCTCGGAGAGCTCAGCCTCCACGCTAAGGTTACAGCTAACACCGCGGCGGTAACCTTGGGAGTGCCTTCGGTGTAGCCGACGTCAGCTGTGGTCCGACCCACCCGCCGCCCCCCTGCTGTGAATGCTAACACGCGGGGGGCTTCCCCCCCTCCCCCCCAAGCGTGTGGACAGATATTTGACATTATTTATTTTGGCGGTGATGAGTCAATCGTCAAAGGACGGGGCCTGCCCGCAATACCGACGCCTCATTGTTCCGACGTCTCAATGGTCCGAAATATTTCCCATCAGATCGACATGCCACTATGCCCACGGTTCAATGTTACGAAAACGGAACCCATTGGTCCGAAGGGCCGTTAGTCCGACTTTTCAAAAAGGAGGCGCATTAGGCCGACGGTTCAATATGCCGAAATAGGCCTACATATAAAGAGTTTTATACCTCGTTCGCGCTCTCTCTCTCTCTCTCTCTTTTGTCACTTTGCTCTCCAATATTCATCGTGAACGTGATATGTAGGCCTAGGTTGTATTTTGGTGCTTAGTGAGAGAGAGAGAGAGAGAGAGAGAGAGAGAGAGAGAGAGGTATAAAACTCTTTATACTCTTTTATATGTAGGCCTATTCGGCATACTGAACCGTCGGCCTAATGCGCCTCTTGTTTGACTTATCGGACAAGCGCCCCTTCGGAACAATGGGTTCCGTTTTCCTAACATTGAACTGTCGGAACAGTGGCATGTCGATCTAATGGGAAATATTTCGGACCATTGAGACGTCGGAACAGTGAGGCGTCGGAATTACGGCATGGCACCCAAAGGACACCGTGTTTCACTCCTGAGTCGAGGCGTACGAGCGGTCTGAATGTAGTGTGTGTGTGAACACAGGGATCTTCAGTGTGGCGGGGGAGTCTGAGCGCTCGGGTATCCATTGAGGCTGTCTGCCGTATCGAGCCGCGCGGTGTGGCCTGGCATACTGATGAGATCAGGGCGGCGACCTAATGATTAGCGGGGTCAGTCTGGGTTGTAGCACTTTTAACCTGACAACAAGAGCAAACAGAATCGCGAGTCATATCTGATTTGCGAGTGGCGTTTTACTGCACGCCGCGGCAGGGCCTGAATTAAGCAGGCATTTGATGTGTGTAGATGTATCTACAGAGAAAAAAATCCAATCTGTCTGCGAGTGCATCTGTTGGGAAAACAGCGCGTGTGTTTTTCACTTCAGGCGACCAATGGCAGCGTTGCATTTGTTTCAAATAGATTTTTTTGTTCTGCCCTCCTCTCGAGACTACACTTCATACACACTTCAGCTCAACCCTCACTATGAAGCTCATCTCACAGCCACGGGACCCAGGCTCCTCCGGATTGTTCTAAATGTCAGTTAATATTTATAAAGCGTGCAGCCCCACGTGCAGACCGGTGGTCTGCAGATATCATAACAAAGCACGCCGTGTCTCTCCCCGTCGGCGCTCTGCGGTGTTTTAAATTCACGGCTCAACCCCGGCCCCGGGCCCCGCCGCCCGCCTTGTCCCCTAGGTTCCCGCCGGGCGTCGGGGGCGCCGGCGAGGTTCCAGCGCCGCGGTTAGCGTAGCGTATGTGTGTGTTAGCGTAGCGTGCGCGGCCGCAAACCTGGCAGCCCGAGGGCTGGAATAAATGGGGGGGAAACGCACAACATGTCGGCAGTTAATCCTCGCGGCACCGTCCCCTCTCTCACCGCAAGCCACAGAGCCCTCCACCCCCATCCGCTCCTGGTTCCCACCCAGCCGCCCTGCCTCACTTCGATCTATGCCCCCCCCCCCCCCGTGGCTGTGGGCCCATCCTTGCGAGCGGGCGTCCTGCGTGCTGTCAGAGGGGGGATGCGTGGCAGATGAATGGCTGCGGTGCGGAGCTGTGCGTTCGTCCTCTCTGCAGTGGTGGATGGTCATTAGCCCTGCGGCTCTCCTCTCTCCTCCGGAACCTCTCCTCAACCCCCCCCCCCCCCACCCCACGCCTCCTCCACTCTGCTAGGCTACTTAATAGTCTCCACCGTTGATGGTGTTAGTGTTATTGGAGGACCTACAGATGACGGCTGCCTTTCAGAGAGATAAATGGGCTTTGATCAGACTCTATTCTCTTTGCACGTTTTTATTGTTCAGCGAGTGTAGGCATGCAGCGCGCACACACACAAACACGCATACACACACGCACGCACGCACGCACGCACGCACGCGCGCAAGCACGCACGCACGCGCACACACACACACGTGCATGACTCATTTGGCCAGTCTGCTTTGGTTTAATGTATTCTATCAGGCATAATACACTTTATCAGGGTTTTCCATTACTTGTTGTTTCTTCAAGCTTATCTCGTTTTGTTTACTAAGCTCTCGGCCGCCACATCCTGATCTCTCCAATTTCCCTCCCCTCCCTCCCTCCCTCCCTCCCTCCCTCTCTCTCCCCCCTCCCCCCTGTATCTTTCCTCCTTCTTCATTACCACTTTCCTCCCGATGGAAGAGTTGTTAGTTTTGGTAAAATCCCTTTTAAGACGCAGTCTTCAAGGACAGCTTAGACAACCTTAATGATTCCACTTTGTGGTTATTACGACTGTGTTTATTGTGCCACACTGTAACGGTGGCGTCCCTTCTTTGTGAGAGGGGTGAGCAGTGTGAGCGGAGAACAGATGGCTCAGGGAGAGCATTTTTTAAACCATCCTGGCGTCTCGCTTTGTACAACCAAAAGGGCTGACGAGGCACTTTAGAATTTAGCGCGACTGCAAATTCCCCCCCCCCCTTTGAACGGCTGGTTAACTTCCAGCACTCCTCTCTCTTTCCCCCCGCCCTGGTTCCCCTCAACAGGCATCATCCACCAGATGAAGGGCGACTACGAGACGGCCCTGAAGCTCCACAAGACCCACCTGGCCATCGTGCAGGAGCTCAACGACTACGCCGCCCAGGGCCGGGCCTACGGCAACATGGGCAACGCCTACAACGCGCTGGGGGCCTTCGACCAGGCCGTGCGCTACCACCGGCAGGAGCTGCAGATCTCCATGGAGGTCAACGACCGGGCGTCCCAGGCCTCCACGCACGGCAACCTGGCCGTGGCCTACCAGGCGCTGGGGGCCCACGACCGCGCCCTGCAGCACTACCAGAACCACCTCAACATCGCCCGCGAGCTCCGGGACGTCCAGAGCGAAGCCCGCGCCCTGGGGAACCTGGGGAACTTCCACTGCTCCCGCGGGGAGTTCCCCCAGGCCGTGCCCTACTACGAGCAGTACCTGCGGCTGTCCCCGGACCTGCAGGACATGGAGAGCGAGGGGAAGGTCTGCCACAACCTGGGGTACGCCCACTACTGCCTGGGGAGCTACCAGGACGCGGTGAAGTACTATGAGCAGGACCTGGCTCTGGCCAAGGACCTCCATGACAAACTGAGCCAGGCCAAGGCGTACTGTAACCTGGGGCTGGCGTTCAAGGCCCTGGGGGACTTTGCCAAGGCGGAGGAGTGTCAGAAGTACCTGCTATCTCTGGCCCAGTCGCTGAACAATGCACAGGCCCGCTTCAGAGCCCTGGGGAACCTGGGGGACATTTTTGTGTGCAAGAAGGACGTGACCGGAGCCATTCAGTTCTACGAGCAGCAGCTGGCCTTAGCTCACCAGGTACGGTCCGTCACACACTTAGTTTTGACCTGCTCAGCATTACAATTCACAATTGTCTTTCCTTTTGTACAAATGTTTTTTGGCCCAAAAAAATATGCAGAGGTATCCATTGTGTTTAGATTTTGGACTGCATTTTCACTACACACATTTGTATGAACGTTAGACACAATGATTGCTAACTGGACCTTTCATCACCTGATCTCTGTTACGACACCTTGGTGGCATGTGGCTCGGGAGGTACAGCGGGTTGGCTGGTAACCGGAAGGTGGCTAATTCGATCCCCGGCTCCTCCTTGAGTGTCTAGGTGTCCCTGAGCAAGGCACCCCACCCTGACTGTTCCTGACGAGCTGGCTGTGGCCTCGCGTGGTTGACTCCGCCGCCTCCAGCGTGTGCATGTGTGCGTGAATGGGTGAATGTTAGGCAGCATTGTAAAGCGCTTTGAGTGTCCACCGGTTGGAAGAGCGCTGTATAAATGCAGTCCATATACCAATTATATCTCCGTTCTCCACCACGACCCGTGGCTTTCAGGTGAAGGACCGCCGGATGGAGGCGTGCGCCTACGCCGCACTGGGCGCCACCTACCGGCTGGTGCACAAGTACGACAAGGCCCTGGGCTACCACACCCAGGAGCTGGAGGTGTACCAGGAGCTGGGCGACCTGCCCGGGGAGTGCAAGGCCCACGGCCACCTGGCCGCCGTGTACATGGCGCTGGGGAAGTACGCCATCGCCTTCAAGAGCTACGAGGAGCAGCTGGAGCTGGGCCGCCGGCTGAAGGACCCGGCGGTGGAGGCGCAGGTCTACGGCAACATGGGCATCACCAAGATGAACGTGGGCGTGATGGAGGAGGCCATCGGCTACCTGGAGCAGCAGCTGGCCACGCTGCAGCAGCTCAGCGGCAACGAGGCCATGCTGGACCGGGGCCGGGCCTACGGGAACCTGGGCGACTGCTACGAGGCCCTGGGCGACTTCGAGGAGGCCATCAAGTACTACGACCAGTACCTGTCAGTGGCCCAGAGCCTGAACCGCATGCAGGACCAGGAGAAGGCGTACCGGGGGCTGGGCAACGGACACAGGTGAGCAGGGGGTTAAACCTCGGGGGGAGACACTCGAAAAAGAAAAAAGTGCATTGGCAAGGGTTTCTCTACAAGTAGTGTCAAGTTCCACCGGTTGTTGCTGGAAGAGATAACTGTATTGACTGGGTGTGCGTGATGATCACAGTAATCCTCCCGTGCATAATCTTCTCTCCTCCTCAGCAACGGTTTTGTTCTTTCTTTATCTTCCCTGAGCTAGCGTTTGCAGACCACCGTAGTTTACACGCTCCTTTACAATCGGTGCGCGAGGAGCCTGAATGCAATCCTGCCACCAGCTATCTACTGCTGCTGCTCGCACACCCAGGCCTGATCTGTATGCAAAGAGGCTCTGGCGTAGTCACGTCTGAAACAGTGGGGGGGGGGGGGGGGGGGGGGTGGAGGCGGTGTGCGGGGGTGGGGTTAATTCGAACCGACCTTTTCCATTTTGTCTCTTTTCCGGCGTTTCCTTCCAAACCCCCCCCCCCCCCCCCCCACACCCCCCCATCCCCCCGCCTCGTGTATATCCACGCCGGCCTGATAAAATCCTGGGAGGATCGGCGCGGTAACAAAGGCACGGAGCGCAGTGCCAGAAATCCTCGTTTTCGGGGATGATTTTCCTCCTCATTGTGCAGCCTCATCATGCCACCGAGGCAATCAGGAGCACGACGGTTGAGGCAGCCAATAAGCTCAGAGGGGAGCGACAGGCATCATAGCCGAACGCCCCTCCTCCGGAGATCCTCGTCAGGCATCACACGTTATTACCCCGCGTTAATTAAGACCCAGACTCCCGTCTAAATGCTCAAGGCTGGCGGTGAATACCCGGTGTCGAGTCCTATGCGGGGAGTGTTGCCGAGTTATTGACTACGGCGTCGGCACGGTGATCCCCGTGATGCGAGGGATGCAGCCCTCAATCATGTTTTGCACAAATAGGGAGAGACGCTGCTTTTCTGATGGATGACCTATCCAGGGCAAAATAAATGTGTTAGAAGTGTAGCGCGAGGCTCCAAGCCGGAGGCCGGGTTTGGACAATATCCCCGGCTCATTTCATTCGTTAGTGTCTTACACATGCACGCACGCACATCCGCAGGCTCGTAGGCGTACACACACATACACACACGCACCGCACACGTACACGTACACGCACACTCACAAACACATTCATGCCTGCAGGCACGCACACACACACACACACAGACAAACAAACGCACACTAAGGAATGTTTGTAAAAACATGTTTATGATTGATCCATCTTTCACATATTCACAAACGTAAAAACCTGTGAGTGCACTGCAGCATCTCTGTGCTCCTGGCATCCGAATGTGTCTTTGACACACTTCAGGGTTTTGCTCCAACACTGTTCCAGCAATATGGGCTCTCCTCTAATAATGCCATGCTGTCATGCAGCGGATTAGATAAGGGGAAATACAGAACGTGGTGTTATCTCGGTAACAGATGAAATTGAAAGTTCATTGAGCGCAGGGTGCACACAGTCAGATATCTCAATGCCAGGTCTGTTTGTGTGCATGATTTAAGCAGCAAATGCCGGTGACAGGTCGGTCTCCAGCGAGGCCTTCATCGTTGTAATGTGTCACTTTGTAATCTGCTGTAAACCCAACCCACCGGTACAGCGGCGTCTCCTTCACCCTGATCACACAGACAGCAGTCCTTTAGCGCTGTAGCGGGACTACTGAAGGGGAGGCTGCAAAGAGCCTGGGCTGGAAACCAAAAACTGCAGGGGGGGCAGTATTGCGCCTTGTGTCGTTACTTTCATGCATCGTTTCGGAAGGTATCGGGCCGAAGATAAACTCATTTGCCCGAGTGGAAAAAGCTTTCAAAGGGGAATTTAATGTATATTTCTGTTTCAAGTATATCTTTAGTTAGCAGTCAACGTATTGATTTGAAACATTAACAGAATTCTTACAGTTTACTAGTCCTGGCTGAGGTTGCGTTTGCTTTGAACAGCGAAAGAAAGTTACACACCCAGTTCACCCCGATTTGAACTTGTCTAGAGTCTAAAGCCTGATTTGTGAGATTATCCTCCGCCTCACCCATAGTGTGTGTCCCTCTCCCTCCTCTCCCCTCTCTCCCCCACCCTCTCCCCTCCCCCACAGGGCCATGGGGAACCTGCAGCAGTCGCTGGTGTGCTTCGAGAAGCGCCTGGTGGTGGCCCACGAGCTGGGCGAGTGCGGCGGCAAGGCGCAGGCGTACGGCGAGCTGGGCGCCCTCCACAGCCAGCTGGGCAACTACGAGCAGGCCATCTCCTGCCTGGAGCGCCAGCTGGCCATCGCCCGCGACACCCAGGACCGCGCGCTGGAGGGAGACGCCAGCTGCGGCCTGGGCACCGTGTACCAGTCCATGGGCGAGTACGAGACGGCGCTGCGCTGCCACCAGAGCGACCTGGAGATCGCCGAGGAGACGGGCAACCCCGCCCGGCAGGGGCGCGCCTACGGCAACCTGGGCCTCACCTACGAGTCGCTGGGCAACTATGAGCGGGCGGTGGTGTTCCAGGAGCAGCACCTGAGCGTGGCGGCGCAGACCAACGACCTGGCGGCAAAGACGCTGGCCTACGGCAGCCTGGGGAGGACACACCACGCGCTGCAGAACTACTCGCAGGCCGTCATGTACCTGCAGGAAGGTGAGAGGCGGTGTTGCGTGTGGTTGGGTGCGGTGTGTGGGTGAGTGTCGTGTGCGTAGGTGAGGTGTGGGTGAGTGTCTTGTGTGTAGGTGAGGTGTGGGTGAGTGTGTGTGTGTGTGTGAGACGAGCAGCAGGACATGCTGTCTTTGTTATCTTCAGTCGATAGGCTCATTTTGTGAATCTATGAATACCAAATTTCGTTGGCAATTTGCGGCTCAGCCTTTGCATGTCTTTATCGGGTGTGGCGAGTGTGTTCTTGTGCGGCGCGCACGCGAGGACACGTGCCGTATGCGCTCGTTGTATGTGAGGGCTGCTTTGCATGCTGGTTATGCAGGCGTGTGTTTATGGGTATGTGTGTGTGTGTTAGTTTTCATGTCAGTGTGAGTGTGTGTGAGTAAACGTGTCCCTGTGTGTGTCCTTGTGTGCATTGTGATTCAGCCAGGGCTAAATCAGAATGCAGGGACTGAGTGCTCCCTCGCCGCGCCTCACACCTCTGCCTCCACTCCACTGTGCGGCGGCTGTGGTCTTGTCAGTGCCGTGTCAAAGGGATCTCTTCACACGGCGGCCCGCTGCCTCTCTCACCCTCTCACACTCCGTTGTCCCTCACACGCACTCAAGGTGCAATAAACCTCAGGCTCAGCCCTCCTCCGGAACCCAACGCCACCGACGTAACAGGGGGTCGGGGGGGGGGGGAGGACGAGAGCCAATGATAAGGTTGAGTGACAGGTGGTTGTCCCCGCCCCCTTTTGGTCCAGCCCCCCCCCCCCTGTCAATCAGTAGTTCCGAGCTGTCCCTTAGCAACCGTCCACCTCACTTTCAAAACATTGCTATTCGAGGAACGCTTTTCTACGAGGCATGAGCGGTTTATGCTGGTGGAGTCCATTAGGGATGGGTCAGAATATTCGATTATTCGATTATTCGTTCCCGAGGGTCAACGTCGATTTTTAACATTTGGGCCGTTAAAATTGTTTCCCATTCAAATAAACAAGAATTAACGGACGGAACTAATGTTGGACAGGTGTCCAAGGGCATTATCCCGCTTATAGCATGGTCACTTGCCATAGAAAATAAATGAAGACCATTCATTTACAAGGGGATTATTTGTTTATCAACACGGTGGATGTGAGCGCAGAATTAGCGCCGTAAGAAAATTTGTTTGACTGGTTGCCATGGTTATCTCTGTGTGGTGAATTTGCAGTTGCGGTGCAATGCGATGTTGTCAGCTTACTGTTACATTAAACTGTAATCAGAAAACGCGGTTACATGCTATAGACCCTATCGTATCTGTGGTATAAAGGCTGGGACGAATTTCCAACTATAAATACGTGCTCTTTATGTTGAAAGTATAGACCGTCGCGATTCAGCCTTTATACCACAGATACTATAGGGACTATAGCATATAACCGCGTTTTCGGATTACAATTAAATGCATTTTTCGCAATTTACCAGCTCTCGTTTTGAGGGCTGAACAGACAATTTGACTGGAACTACTTAGCAGGTAGTTGTTTTTTTGCGTTTAAGATATTAAGTGATTTCTTGCCGATGATCCATGGCTGCCTTTGTGAATGTGTCGGCACACATCGAATAATCGATTATTCGTTCATACCACCCAGCGATTATTCGACCATGAAAAATTTGAGTTATTCACGTCCCTAGAGTCGATTAGGGTGATGATGGGGGTCGTGGTTCTTGATCGAGGAGACCTGTGGTTGGTCTGCGGACATCTGGCGTTGAACCCGGAACCTATTGCCCTATAGCCTTACTCTTCTAGACTATCCTGCTGTGCAAGCTGGTCCCAGCGTTGGTTATTTCGCCCGGGTGTGTGTCCGTGTGCGTGCGTGTTTTTCGGGGTGTGCGTGTGAACGGGGAAACAGGAAGGCGTCGCCCCCCCCCCCCCCCCCCCCCCCCCCCCTATCTGTCGTCCATCTGCTTTATTAGAGTTCACCGGGCACCGGGGGTGACCCGCACACCCCCGCTCCACGTTGAGCTTGAATGGAAGCAGAGGTGACAGGCCACTCTATCTCCAGCCTGTCCTCCTGTTGTCCCCTGCACTGTCCTTGTATTGTTCCTTTGCCGCAGCTTGGAGAGAGAGAGAGAGAGAGAAAAAAACAAAAAAAACACCAGCCCCTTCACCATCCTTGACAGCCAATTATTTCTGGCCAACCTACCCAGGCCTAAAAGTTGGCAAGGTGTGTTTTTTCCCCTCCCTGTGCTGCTGCTCTTTCTTCTCTCCTCTCCATACCGGCGCTGCCCTTTTATTTATCCTTTTTTCGTTCTTCATCTTTGTGGCACCACAGCTTGTTTATTTCTTTATTTATTTTCCTGAAAAAGATTAATTGGAAAGAGACCCAAGGATGCAGTTTTTTCCTCGCCAGCGCCTGAAAGTGATGACTTTCACCCCTGCGATGTGCTTTTGCCCGCGTCGGCGAAGGGTTCCTTGCAGACGCAGTGTTCTGTAATGCGTTGTGCTTTGTCACAATTCAGACTTCGAACCATGGTACCGATTTATACACGTGCCTGGCTGTGTACATGTATTATTCTCTATTTGTTCGCTGATGTTAAATTAAAAGGATAGCTAAAGGTCATCGCTATACTAAAGGCCAGACGTTTGGCAGGGAAAGGCAGCTTTGTCCTGGTAACCGCTGCATGTGTCATTTAATCAATGCGCTGTTTTTACGCATGGATGGCAGAAACGCGGCCCATTCCACTGACAGCCCGTTTACAACACCTGTGTAACAGTTTGACCTTATAGAGCACTTTATCACTCAACCACACCTAACTATGATGCTAATCAAGGACTGTGTTAGCTCATTTACATGCCACTTTCTATTAAGATGCTACAAATTGATTGTGACAATTACCAACAAGGATAAAGGCGGTAAGTCTTACTACTGGTGTTAACTTCAAGAGGACAATTGTGACAAAGACGTCCCGATGTTTTAGTTTCCTTTATTGGTGCTGTCTCTTTAACCGCCGAAGCGTCGGTTGGTTTGTGGCTGAGGCTGTGAGGCTGTGAGGCTGTGAGGCTGTGAGGCCGTGAGGTATTCGTTTACCAGCGGCAGGGGTAGCTGGAAGGAGAGCTGTTGTACCGGTGGTGACAGAAACGTTTGCAGCTCAACTCACCCAAACCGGCTGGAAGTATGTAGATGTTGGGAGGGCACTCGAGGAGCGAGGTCTCCCCTGTCCTGACACCGCTCGCTGACAGGCCCTCGGGCAAGGCACCGACGCATCGGGGGGAAAACAGCTCGCTGGAAAACAATTGGGGAAAGTGTAGTCCTTGTTTGACACGTGCGTGTTTGGTCGCAGACAAACAACAGAATTGAGTAGTTGTTGTTCCTCTAAAGAATAGTCAGGCTATCACCATGCCTCGGAGAGCTGGCTACCTCACCTCATTATCATGTTCAAGGATAATGACCATGGTAAGTAAACAGATGTGTGTCTGCCCTTGCAGTACCAGTATTGGGATTCATACTGCGCCGGGTAAAGGACATTTTCTCTGTGGAAGCCAGGGTTAACGTACGGCGCATTAGTTCACCCAATAGAAGCGTGGTAGTTTGTATTTGTCGACCTTGCTTGTTAGGCGTGTGTTGTGTGGACCTGTGTGTGCGAGTTGGTCATGTGTTTGCTTCTGTGAATGCATCCATCTTGTGCATCATGGGCTTGTGTGTGCATGTGGTTTTGTGTGTGTCTGTGTTTGCATGTATTTGTGTTTGTGTGCATGCATTTATGTGCATGTGTGTGTGTGTGTGTTTGCATATACTTGTATTCAAGTGTTTGTGTGTGTGTGTGTGTGTGTGTGTGTGTGTGTGTGTGTGTATCCAAGGGTGCATGCAGGCCCAGGGACCTGTGGAAACAGTGGCCTCCAGCTGTCAGGCAGCCTTTAAAGCACTCTCAGGGGTGTGTGTTTAGTCTCTCAAAGCAGTGTGTGTGTAGCCCCACTCATCTGTGTGTCTGCTGTGCTCTTCAGCGTTGTGTGTTTGTGTGTAGTCACTATTTAGCAGTGTGTGTATGTGTAGACTCTTTTCAGCGTTGTGTGTTTGTGTGTAGTCTCTTCTTCAGAGGAGTGTGTGTTTGTGTGTGTAGTCTCTCCACAGCGGTGTGTGTGTGTGTGTCGCCTCACTTCAGCAGTGTGGGTGTGTAGCCTCTCTTTAGCGGGGTGTGTGTATGTATGTGTGTGTCTGTGTGTGTGAGTGTAGTCTCTCTTCAGCAGTGTGTGTGTGTGTGTCGTCTCCTCAGCAGTGTGTGTGTGTGTGTGTTTGTGTGTGTGTCGTCTCCTCAGCAGTGTGTGTGTGTGTGTTTGTGTGTGTGTCGTCTCCTCAGCAGTGTGTGTGTGTGTGTCGTCTCCTCGGCGGGTGTGTGTAGCCTCTCCTCTGGGCCCAGCCGGTCACAACCAGCTCCTGGTATCGGCCGGCCCTACGTGCCCGGGCCCCCCCCCCCCCCCCCCCGTACAGCACGCCGGATGGAGTGGGAGGAGAATGACGTAGAGTCAGGGAGCGGGGGGGGGGGGGGGGGGGGGGGGGGGGGGGGGGGGTACACCACACACACACTCTTTCCATCGGCGCGTGGCACCAGTCACTTGCATTAGCGGGTCGTTAACCGGAGGAACAAAGGAAAGTCGAGGCGCTCAGCGCTGATCACAGAGAGCTGTCAGAGCCGCGCCGTGCCCGCGCCGCCGAGAGGAAGTGGCGCCGGCGGGGAGTGTGTCAGCGTAGCCGTGTGTGCGCGGCCCCAGATGAAACACTGTGGTGGAAGTTGCGTTGAGTGAAGGCTGGGGGGCCGGGGGGGGGCGGGAGGGTGGCAGCAGCTTCCTGTAGCGCGGTTCCCGGGGCTAATGAGCCCTAAGCAGGCGGCGTCCCCGTGAACGCGGGCCCCCCGCCCGCCGTCAACACGATGCGGGAGGAGGGAGAGAGAGGAGCGAGAGGGAGGAGCGAGAGAGAGGAGCGAGAGGGAGGGGCGGCTGCCTGAGGAGGTGGTGGGCCTGATGGTGGTGGAGGAGGGGTTCTGGTAGAGGGTGGGGTGATGGTGGTGGAGGAGGGGTTCTGGTAGAGGGTGGGGTGATGGTGGTGGAGGAGGGATTCTGGTAGAGGGTGGGGTGATGGTGGTGGAGGTGAGGGAGGTGGTGGGCCTGATGGTGATGGAGGGGTTCTGGTAGAGTGGGGGGGTGATGGTGGTGGAGGTGGAGGAGGGGTTCTGGTAGAGTGGGGGGGTGGGGGTCGAGAGATGGAACCCAGAAGGTGGAAAGATGAAGGGACGGAAGTGAGGAGGAGGAGGAGGAGGAGGAGGAGGAGGAGGAGGGGGAGGAGGAGGAGGAGAGAGAGTGGAGCTGCGGCACAGATGTGAAAGGAGGAGGAGGGAGGATGGGGAAATAAGAGAGAAAGGGAGGGAAGAAGGGAAGGGGGGGAGAGAGGGAGGGAGTGGGTGTGGGGACAGATAAGAGCCGGTTTGTAGCGGGCTTCAAAGGCCGCCGGCTCCTTGGGCGCGTGCGGGGGCCCGGGTCGGCCACGCACACGCTCCCGGCGGGGCCCGGGACGGCGCCGGCCCACGCCGCGATGGTCACGCTCTCCGTTCCGGTCCGGTCTTATCTGGGTCGCCCACAGACCTCTTGGCACAGACGGCAAAGCGAAAGGTGAACCGGCGCGAGAGAGTTCCCCTCTGCCCTGGATTAAACCCCCAACACCCCCCTCCCCACTAAATAGAATAATCCAAACAGTTTAGACGTCTCACACACACACACACACACACACACACACACACACACACACACACACACACACACACACTTACACACACACACACACACGCAAGCACTAGAGTAGAGGGGCTAGATTGTGGCCCTCTGCAGGGTAAAAGGACCCGTTTGTGTACGTCCGGGGGACGGTTTGACCGCTCGCTGCGTCTTTACCACCTTGCGGGGGCGATGTGTGGGCGCCGTCGCCTGTCTGGTCCCATCATTCTTCCCGCATCCGGAGGCATTCTCATCTCAGTAATTGGGCGGAGGCGAGCGTCGGTGCGGCAGGCGGAGCTGAGGACACATGCAAAGATGTGACACACGCCTCACCGCCTTGGGGAGCGGGAGTGAAAAACAAGCCGCTCACCCGCCAGGTGATCTGACACACAGTCAGCAACACCCACTAAACATTCGGGGCACCACCCCACACGCACACACACACACACACACACACACACACACACACACGTGCACGCACACGGGCAAGCACACCCACACACACGCACACTCCTCATAGTCATCTTCTCCTACAGATATCAGAAAAAAAAATAACAAACACATTCACTGCATGTTCACAAACACAGGTACACAGTATGCAAATGCACACACATGCAAATCTCTCTTGGCTGCCACAACAAACCGGAGGAAGTCCCACTGCACATTTCTAAGTGTCACCAGGCATCGTGCTGAACAGTTGCAAAAAAAAAAAGAGTGTTTTTGTGCAAATATTTGCAGGCTGCTCTATCAGGCTGTTTGCTTAGCGAGTTCACCTCCGTGGATACGAGCAGCGGGAGTGTGCTTCTGTTTGCCCGGCCAGTCGATCTTTGCCATTGATTACTCAGCAGTCACATTAGTGCCCTTTTAACCTCTCAGTGTATGTGTGTGTTTTGTGTGTGTGTGTGTGTGTGTGTGTGTGTGTGCGATGCGTTACAACTAAAGCCAGACAGCCAGATCTGTTTACCGTGAAAATATTAGCACCATGCTATGCTATTCTGCCATGCTATGCTATTCTGCTATGCTATTCTTCCCCTCACACTCTCGCTCTCCCTCTAAATCAATAAAATCGAAATCTCTCTAAATCAATCTTTCTCTCACTCTCTCTGTGTCTCTCTCTCTCTCTCTCTCTCTCTCTCTCTCTCTCTCTCTCTCTCTCTCTCTCCCTCCCTCCCTATCTCCCTCTCTCGCTCTCTCTCTCTCGCTCTCTCTCTCTCTCTCTCTCTCTCTCTCTCTCTCTCTCTCCTCATCCACTTCTGTGCTCTCTCGCCCTGACAGGCCTGAGGCTGGCGGAGCAGCTGGCCCGGCGTGAGGACGAGGCGAAGATCCGCCATCGTCTGGGGCTGTCACTCTGGGCCAGTGGGAACCTGGAGGAGGCCCAGCACCAGGTAACTCCTCCGGCAGTACTCCTCTCCTCGGCTCTCTCTCTTCATCTCCTCTGATCTCATGTTGTGGACTCTACTCTACACTCGTCTCCCCTCCCCTCTCCCTCTCCCCTCCGCTCCCCTCCTCTCCTCTCCTGTCTCCTCCTCTCCCCTCCTATTCTCTCCTCTCCTCCCCTCCTCTCCTCTCCCCTCCCCTCTCCCTCTCCCCTCTGCTCCCCTCCTCTCCTCTCCTGTCTCCTCCTCTCCCCTCCTATTCTCTCCTCTCCTCCCCTCCCCTCCTCTCCCCTCCCCTCCCCTCCTCCCCTCTCCCCCCCTCCTCTCCCCTCCTCTCCACCCCTCTCCTCCCCTCCTATCCTCTCCCCCCCCCCCCCCTCCTCTCCTCTCCCCTCTCCTCCCTCCCCCCTCCTCTCCCCTCCTCTCCACCCCTCTCCTCCCCTCCTATCCTCTCCCCTCCTCTCCTCCCCTCTCCTCCTTTCCCCTCCCCTCCCCTCCCCTCCTCTCCTCCCCCCCTCCTCTCCCCTCCTCTCCCCTCCTATCCGTTGTGGGTTGTCACTCTGGGTCAGGGCCAGTGGAAACCTGGATCTGGCTCAACATCAGGTGACGCCTCCTCTCCCCTCTCTGCTCCTCTCCTCCCCTCTCCTCTCCTCCCCTCCCCTCCCCTCCCCTCTCTGCTCCTCTCCTCTCCTCCCCTCTCCTCCCCTCCCCTCCTCTCCCCTTCCCTCTCTGCTCCTCTCCTCCGCTCTCCTCCCCCCCCCCTCCTCTCCTCCCCTCTCCTCTCCTCCCCTCCTCTCCCCTCTCCTCTCCTCCCCTCTCCTCCCCTCCCCTCCCCTCCTCTCCCCTCTCTGCTCCTCCCCTCTCCTCCCCTCTCCTCTCCTCCCCTCCTCTCCCCTCTCTGCTCCTCCCCTCTCCTCCCCTCCCCTCCCCTGCTCTCCTCTCTCTGCTCCTCTCCTCCCCTCTCCTCTCCTCCCCTCCTCTCCCCTTCCCTCTCTGCTCCTCTCCTCTGCTCCCCTTTTCTCGCCTCTCGTCGCCTTCCCTCTGCTCCTCTCTCTTGCTCCTCTAATCCTTTCCTCCTTTCCTCTGCGTTCCTCTCCCCTTATCTTCCGATCTCCTCTCCTCCTATTCTATTTGCGTCTACTCCCCGCGCATCTATTTTGGTCTACTCTAGTTTTGTCGAGTCGACTCTGCTCTACTTTGCTCTTCATCCTACTTGTGGTAGGGAGGGGTTTGGCTTGCACTGAAAACATAAGCGATGGTGCAGCATGTGTGTGCCACGGTTGTGTAAGGGTGTGACCTGGAAAAAACGAAGAAAAAAGAGAAATCAACACAGGGACAGAGAGAGAGAGAGAGAGAGAGAGAGAGAGAGAGAGAGAGATGGCTGCACCCCTCGAACACGTGCCGGGGAGTGTGTCGAGCAGGTATCCGCTGTCATCGCAGACACGCAACAGATGACTGGAGATGTTTTGCGTGGCCGAGTGTACCGGGTCTCCAGAGCCTCCTCCAAGCCCATCACACGCTACACTCAACTCTGTCTCTCTCGCTCTCCCGCCACCCGGCTGTCAAGTGGGGCGCACACGCCGAACAACTACATGGTCCAGGTGGGGTTAGGTTGCCGTAGCCCCGACAGCAGAAGCAGTTACTCACTCCGTTGAGCAGCGACAGCCGTCTGTGTGCGGCGCGGGCTGAAGCACCCATCGTGACCCTTCAGATACCGGGTCTGTGGTGATACACCCGCCGCTGGTTTCCAGAGTACACACGTGTAACTAACACGCCGCAGCACCGTGACCCAGATTCCCTGCATCCTGCGTCCTGCGTCCTGCATCCTGCGTCATCAGACGAGCCACACACCAAGCCTTGATTGTTAATTATCCGCATCGGTCTGACCTCAGGTGTAAAGACGAGACCAAAGAGATCGTGTGTCTCATCGTTACATGCAAAAAATATGTTTCAGACTAGGCTAATTATAATTTTTCTCCGCTAGATGTTTCAAATTAACATAATCACATTTTTGCAATCATTACATCGTTCACCTCGCCGGTTCCCGGTGAGCCCCCCCTCCGTTGCCCCCCCCTCAGTCCGCCCCCTCCTGTCGATATCTTAACCATTTTCCGCATCAGCCGGCCGCTCCCGGGGTGCATCGTGGGAAAGGACAGTGTTGTCCTTAGAGTATAGATCAGATCATTATTCATGAGACATTATGCTGCTACCGATGACCTTGCTAGTATCCTGACCCACTTTAAGCCTGCCGCCGTATTGGCTTCCACGCATGTTTTCCCACATTTCTCTCGCCCACACAGACACGAACACACACACACACACACACACACACACATACACACACACACACACACACACACACACACACACTCACACACACGTACATACACAGTCGGGATGTATAAAGCAATCTATACTTCTACATCGAGAGTCGAGTGCACCCGACCTCATCTTCTGCCTTCCTCAACATTTTAAACCCAATTTTTTTGTCTCGGCACTCTTGCTTTGATCCTGTGTCCTGGGGGACTCACACACACGCATGCACGCACACACACACACACACACACACACACACACACACACACACACACACACACACACACACACACACACACACACACACACACCGACGGGGTGACCAGCTATATAAAGAACACAGCCTCCCCCCGCAGCCCCTCCGAGCGTACGTTAGGACTAAGTCGACGGCTCATGTCAACTTAGACATTAATACACCAGATTAAACCTTGTTTGGAACGGCTGATATCGTCTGCGGGGCCGCGGTGACGTCCGCCCAGGTGATGTCTTCCTCCGCATCATCGTTCGCGGGTTCATCTCCGTCTCAATCCGAGCTTTCCCCCCCCCCCCCCCTCGTTTCTAAACTGCCGTTTTCCGGTCGAGCGAAACCAGCCCTTCTGCGCGCAGCGAGTTGAAAGCGCTTTCCGTTCGCCCGCACGGCGCCTGTGATATAGAAATGCCGGAGACCACGCTCATCTGAAAGCCTGGTCCCGAGCCGTGGGGGTGGAGACCGAGCTTGTTGGGGGGTTAGGGGTGGGGGTTGATGGGGGGGTGGGGGTTGATGGGGGGGGGGTGAGGGTGTAGACGTGGTTGCAGCTTGCCGGGTCGTTGCGGACGCAGCACTTTTGGGATTGCGTGCTCCTTTCATCCGCCCCCTCCCCCTCCCCCCCCCCATCCTCAGCTAGTCTGGGCGGGGGGGGGGGGTGAGGGAGAGTGGGAGGGGGGGGTGAGGGTTATATGAGGAATTAGTTTCACTCTTAAAGTGGATGTCTGTGTGTCCGCCAGATTAAGGCGGCAGCAGCTGAGTAGCAATCAGCTCCCGGCGAGCTATCTGCCCAATCAGCCCCCGCCGAGCCCCCCGTCTCCCCCGTCTCCCCCGTCTCCCCCGTCTCCCTCCTCTCCCTCTGCTAGGGCAGCAGCAGCAGCCTCCTCGGCAGCTCAGGGGCCGGTGTAGGGCCCTTCGGTCCCCGGCCCCCCGCCCCGCCCCCTCTGACACACACGGACGCGCGACCTTGGGATGGACGCTGCGCTGACCGACTCAAACCTGCTCTGAGTGCACGTCTGTGTGCACGTCTGTGTGCACACAGAGCAGCCAGTGGCCGCGTAGAAATGGATTCCTTCCATGTGAATTACACAGTTATGCGCACACACAAGCGCGCACGCACCCCTAAGCGCACTCACACACTCACACACACACACACACACCTGCAGGAGCAAATACGCACATCCCTACTCTTACACACACCTGCGCGCACACACACGCAATCACACCCATACCTGTTCAAACACACACACATACACACGCACACACACACACACACGCACGCACGCACGCACACGCACGCACGCACACACACACTCACACACTCCTCCACTCATTCCTGAGAGTTTTCGTCCCTCTCCTCGTTCTGTCATCGTGGAGACCAGTTCTCTAGCAGCACCAGCCATTTTAAACTGTGTCCAAAAGAGCAGCAATAATCAATGACCAATCCCATGAGTCAACACTCCCCTGTCCCGGGGTCAGATTGGCCCCCGGACACACAGACACGCTAAGCTCCGCCCATCGCCCTCGCGTGAACACACCCACCTCCGTTTTGCCTCCACAGAGCCAATTCCGAGGATGAACACAAACAGACAGCGCCACATGCTCACACACGGCCAAAAACACACACACACACACACACTCTCAGTGGTATAGTTAGATAGCAGATGTACAGATTATATATAGAGCGAGAGACAGAAGTATGCTGCTATTATCCCTCTATTTCCGTTTTGGGGGGAAAGGGAGACAGCATGGAAAGCAGCAGGGAAGGACGAAAGCAAACCACAGGCCTGTCTCTAGCGCAGCTCCGAGAGGCGGAATGCTACCATCTAGTGGTTCACGCGCGCCTTTAACTCCTGCTCAACACCTCTGGCTGTACGTTAAAGGTCCCAGGGCATGCCATCAGGTGGGAGTGTGATTAGCGGTTGCAAGCCGTTTTGAAAATCTGCCCCTTATGACATCACAAGTGGGCGTGTCCACCTCGATGTGTGACGGATAGATGGGCAACGTTTGCTGCACTCCACCGGGTAGGCTGGTAGACTGACCTATCCAGCACACGTCTAGGTGGACACGCCCACTTGTGATGTCATGTCATGTCGCGGGACCTTTAATGTGTTTAATAAAGCAGCCATGATCCGATAAACATCACGCCGCGGCGCACCAAACTCATCCTGGATCCGCTCCCCTGTTGACCGATGAACGTGACAATGTGGAGACGCTAGCAACGTGTTGACTCCTAGCCCTCTCTGCCTCTGTCTTGTGTCCACAGCTCTACCGCGCCTCCGCCCTGTTCGAGACGATACGGCACGAGGCGCAGCACAGCACCGACTACAAGCTCTCTCTGTTTGACCTGCAAACATCCTGCTACCAGGCGCTCCAGAGGGTCCTCGTCAGCCTGGGTATGATCACACAATTGTTTTTTTTCCCGCTCGTTGGATTCTCCTTTAGCATGTCTGTGGTGGGCGAATGGAGTGAGGCTCTTTGGG
>NC_044058.1:25815942-25858442 GCF_902167405.1 Gadus morhua | reverse complement strand
GAGAGAGAGAGAGAGAGAGAGAGAGAGAGAGAGAGAGAGTTGTTGGGCCAGGAGGCGGGGGGCTGGTGACTGGGGGTGAGCCAGGGGCCTGAAGGCAGGCAGCAGCAGGCTTGGAGAGCAGTCTGTGGGCCAGGACGGAGCCCTGCGGCCCTACTGGCTGGTGGAGCAGATGGAGGGCGTTGACACGCCCGCTCTGCTGTCTGCGGTATCTAGAGCTCCTCTCACCCCGCAGCCGAATGAGGGCTGTTCTCAGCGTGGCGCGCGCCGCCGCCCGGGCAGGAAGTTGTCATTCATGTGACACAGCGGGATCTCCATTAGTAGTCGGCTGCTAATCAGAGTGTGATTGATTTTTTTGGTGAATGCTTTAAAAGCGTGGCAGTTGGTTTGCCGGGGAGGCCCTTGATGTCACTTAACCATTTCTCTCATGATCAGGATCTACGTCGTGGCCCTGGACTACTTTTTGGTCGGGATACCAGTGATAAGTGGGGCAGAGACCATTTGAGTAGAACCCCCTCATCTTATGCACATCCTGGGACGATCATTTGAGGTCGATAGCGTGTAGTGTGACTAACCTTCACGGGACGCGTTGACGCGGTGCTACACTGCCATCTAGTGGATGTTTGTATCATGACATTTCATGTTCGCGTCAGAACTGGGAGTGTCCCTCTGCGAATCCTCTTGATATTACATAGATCGCCTGCTGTTGGAAAGATCATTACTGCTGTTTTGAAAGAGGCTCTTAGCATTTTCTCTCTCTCAGTGTGTGAGACTTTCTGCACGGGGGAGAGAAGAGAGGATCCAGTGTTTTGAGCCATCTTTCTTGGTCACAGTATCGTAACACACAAACAACCATAGGCTAAAAGGCCTTATCTGATGCAATCCTATGCAGGAAAACCCATCAATAGCCCGTCAGTACTGCTGCAAAGCCCATTACCAGCTGCGGGAACGCTTCCTGGTGGTTTAACATGCAGGCGTATTCACATGCTGCCAATGTCTGGCCAACCACTAGCGTGTCCCCAAGGCTTAGATCCACACGGTCAGAGCATGCAGTGCTGTGTAGCGCAGATTAGTGAGTGAACTCTGATCAAGGGAAAAGGCCATATCTGTAGAAGGATGCTAATCTGCAATGTGTTTTATTGGACTGAAAACAAAACTGATAGTACAGCAGTGTAGTAAAGTCAAAAATGTAGAGAGAGATAGTGGAGATAGTACAAGAGATTGTACTGTGGGTTGTAATACATACATACATACATACATACATACATACATACATACATACTGTACATACGTGCATGCATGCATACATACATACATACATACATACATACATACATACATACATACATACATACATACATACATACATACATACATACATACATACATACATACATTGACAGGTTAACAGGTTAATTAAGTTACATTTAATTTAACAGCATGTGCCAGTCTCCAAATATATCAACAGAGAACAAACTCTCTCAAGCCCGACTCTTGCACATGAGAACACCAGAAATAGAGCCGTGAACGAAGGAATTTTGCGGTGCACAGAACATAAAACGTCCTCCTTTCTCTCTTCTTCTTCTTCTTCTTCTTCTTCTTCCTGTGTGTCACGCAAACTCCCAGGAGCTGCCAGAGTATGACCAGCCTGTTCAGCAACACCATGTCCCCCGCCAAGGACGGCTCCTCCTCCCTCTCTCGGCGCTCCAGCAACCTGGGCAAGCCCCCACTGCGGGCCCTCTACGACCTGCTCATCGCACCGATGGAAGGGGTGAGCCAAAGGCCCAATCCCATTTCTGCCCCTTCCCCCTCCCCCCTTCCCCTTACCCCTTCAAAACAAGGGGGAGGGGTAAGGGGTAGAAATGGGATTGGGCCAAAGTCACTAGTAACGGAGACAAAGAGACGGATAAGAGATTCAGTTTGTGTTGTGGTTCAACTCATTCGCGCACATTCGGGGCATTCAGCAGACGCTTTTTATCCAAAGCGATTGATAGAAACACCTCATATAAACATTCACACACTGACGGAGTCAACCATGCTGAGGGACACCTCGAACACTCTAGCTAGGAGGAACCGGGGATCGAACTCGAAACCCTCAAATCACAAGTCAACCATCTGAGCCGGCCCCATGAGTTGTTTTGCGGTGTGCGGTGTGCGGCGCGCGCTGACCCAGGTCGTCTTCCTCCGCAGGGTCTGATGCACTCGAGCGGGCCGGTCGGCCGACACCGGCAGCTGGTGATGGTGCTGGAGGGGGAGCTGTACCTCATCCCCTTCGCCTTGCTCAAGGGCAGCTCCTCCAACGAGTACCTGTACGAGCGCTTCAGCCTCATCGCCGTGCCCTCCATCCACGGCCTCGGAGCCAGCTCCAAGGTCTCGCCTCCAATCTCCTTTCAAGGATTTGTCCGTTTTTCTACTGGAGTTGAGCAGAACCTGTTGTATTGACTCCTGTTTCTCTCCCCCCCCCCTCCCCTCCTGCAGACTCACCCTCGCCGGGCCGGTGCCGCTCCGTGCGGGGGCGTCTCCATGGCGGCGGTGGTGGGTAACCCGCGGCTGCCCTCGCCCGTGATGGACCGCTGGCTGTGGGGGCCCATGCCCTCGGCGGAGGAGGAGGCCCTGATGGTGGCCGAGCTGCTGGGCTGCCAGCCGCTGGCCGGCGCCGCCGCCACCAAGGAGCGGGTGATGAGCGCCCTGGGCCAGGCCGAGTGCGCCCACTTCGCCACCCACATCTCCTGGAAGCTGGCCGCCCTGGTGCTCACCCCCAACCCCGAGAGCGGGCCGTCGGGCGTGGGCGGCGTGGGGGGAGTGGGGACGCCCGGGGGGAGGGGCGGCGGCGGCGGCGGGAGGCGGGGCAGCGGCGGCCGGGGGAGGAAGGGTTCGTTCGGGAGCAGCTACACCATCCCCGAGTCGCTGCACATGCAGGACGACGGCAGCGACGTGGAGAGCCTCTGCGACAGCCCGCCGCTGCAGGAGTTCCTGCTGACCGCCGCCGACATCCTGGACCTGAGGCTGCCCGTCAAGCTGGTGGTGCTCGGGTAAGCTGGCCGGACAGGGGGGAAGAAAGGAGGGGGGGGTCTGCAACTATGGGGGAAAGTGTTGTTTCAGGCGGACATACCTGAAATCATCACTAATATTTGCTTTTTTTGTGTGTGTTTGTGTGCATGTGTGTGTGTGTGCATATGTGTGTGTGTATATGTCCCTGCATGCGTGTATGTACGTGTGTGTGTGTGTGTGTGTACCTGCATGCGTGTGTGCACGCGTGTGTGTGTGTGTATGTGCCTGCGTGCCTGTGTGTGTATGTGTGTGTGTGTGTGTGTACGTGCCTGCGTGCCTGTGTGTGTGTGGGTGTGCGTGTGCATGCGCGTGTGTACAGGTCGTACCAGGAGTCCAGCAGCAAGGTGACCGCCGACGGCGTGGTGGGGTTGACCCGGGCCTTCCTGGCGGCGGGGGCGCAGTGCGTCCTGGTGTCCTTGTGGCCCGTGCCCACGGCCGCCTCCAAGGTCTTTGTCCACGCCTTCTACACCGCCCTGCTCAACGGGACAAAGGCCAGCGCCGCGCTGGCCGATGCCATGAAGAGCGTCCAGAACAGCAAGCAGTACTCGCACCCGTCCAACTGGGCAGGTAGGAGACTCCCCCCCCCCCCCCCCCCCCCCTCGCACACACATGGTACACTCTCCGTCAAAGAGGCTGGTCTTCCATTGTCCTCTCTGTGTGTGTTCCTCAGGCTACATGCTGATCGGTAACGACGTGAAGCTGAACAGCCCCTCGTCGCTGATTGGCCAGGCTCTGGCCGATATCCTGCAGTATCCTCAACAAGCGCGGGACGCACTGCGAGTGTTGCTTCACCTGGTGAGTGGACACACACACACACACACACACACACACACACACACACACACACACACACACACACACACCACAGGTAGAAAGAAGGGTCCAATGCAGATACACGCTGGAAAATTCAGATCAGGTTTCAGAAGAGCGTATTTATTTTGCTTTATCCCACACATTGTTCATACTCTCAAGGTTGTGGTCATGAGTAAACAGATTTGGTTTGACAAGCAATACCATGTGAGGACTTTTACTTTGAAATCTTGAAGGTTTGACCTGTGGTCGACAAGTCTCACAAATCAGACTCTAGTTGTTAAGAGTCGGACGACAGACAAGCTCAAACCTGGATGAACATTATGTGTGTATGTGTGTGAGAGTAGTAAGACTGCCGGATCCATGATGAGTAGCCCGACCACACTCAACACCTGTCGTGTTCTCTCCTGTCCGTGTCCAGGTGGAGAAGTCCCTCCAGAGGATCCAGAACGGCCAGCGTAACTCCATGTACACGTCCCAGCAGAGCGTGGAGAACAAGGTGTGCGGCGTGCCGGGCTGGCAGGCCCTGCTCACCGCCGTGGGCTTCCGCCTGGACTCGGCCGGCCCGGGGATCCCCGCCGCCGTCTTCTTCCCCACCGCCGACCCCGGCGACCGGCTCCAACAGTGCAGCACCACCCTGCAGTCTCTGCTCGGTACGAAGCCCCCACAGCCTCTTAACAGACACAGGCAAACACTGTAGCCACCAGCTATATCAGGCCTACGCCGACATCCAGATTGTTCCAGAATAATCCAGGATATATGACTATGTTAGATAGATTTGTCTGCTTGTCACGATGGCTGGAAATTGTTTCTAACTAGCTCTACAGAAACCACTTTGAAGCGAAACTAGAACAACAGCCACCTGTTTCCTTTCGTGCTCCTGAGTCAGGGTGATGACTGGTCCGTGTGTGTGTGCGTGTGTGTGTGAGTGTGTGGTTAACAAAGGTTTCTCTTTGATCCCTCATCCCTCAGGTCTCCCCCCCCCTGCTCTCCAGGCTTTGTGCAAACTCATCACCGCCTCGGAGGCCGGAGAACAGCTCATCAACCGCGTAAGTTTCACCGCTATAATAATAATGTATCCGCAGCACCGGCTTATTAAATTAACACGCTTCACTTAGGTCTTTGACGGCGTTGACATTTTGCGATAATGGGTAATGAAAGCGATGTTTGCCGCTTTTGCTTTTTTCCCGCTTTTTTTGCTGAAATGTTGACGAGCCTTTGGAGCGAAAAAGGTTCAAAGAGGAACAAAGCGCTGGCAGGATATCACGGCCCTGCCCCGATGCGTCAGTACGAGTTAGACACCATGACACACTGGCAGCTGACGGCGCCTTTAAAACAGTGTTAATGGTTGCAATGTATCCCAACTGGTAGCTTCCCCCCCCCCCCACCCACGGGGGAGGCAAGCCTTCATCCCCCCCTGCTCTATACCGCGTGACTGCAGAGGATTAATCTGACGCTGTTGTGATTTTCCTCTGTTCTCTCGTGTAACTTGCGGTCATCACATGCTAAGATTTACCGCGGATACTGAAGAGCTGGCTTTGGATGCTGTTGACGGCTCACACAAAAAAAGAACATGCTTTGTTTATGCATCACTGCGTAACAGAGAGTGCTGCCATGATTCAGTTTGTGACTTAAGACGAGGTGGTCCAACGTAAGGGTAGAGATAGTATAAGACATTCCTTTGTTGCTGTTTTCCTTTCTCTGTTGCACCCTTTTACCCTTGGCAGAAACAAAACTCAAAACTGCATGCTATTAAAACAAATTTTGTGTTTCTATATTCTCTCTTCCCCTAACCCACGATATAAAGGCTGTTAAAAATATGGTGGGAATGGTAAGTGTGTCTTCAGCTTCCTACACTTCCATCTCCCTATCCCACTCCTCCCCACCGACGCTCATTCGCCTTGCTTCGTCTCTTAGCAAACTGCAATGCAGTCGCTCATCATGCACTGATGTAAATGTGTGTAGTATGCTACGTGCCGTGGTGCTGTAGAGATTGTCCACTTCTGAGGCGTCTCTGTGTATTCCTTCTCTTGCTTCTCAGTGGTCTTTAGGATTAAGGGGGCTTTGACGTAAGATTCACAAGCCTGGTGAATTCCAGGTCAGAGGAACGTAGTGGTGGTCATGGGAAGGGGTGATGTAAAAGCTAATGTAAAGAAAGAAAATGGAACATTATAATCTTGCAGAGGGGCGGAGGCAAAGCCCCTGTTTCCACTTACTAAAGGGGTTACATCAAGTTTGACAAAGGTGTCTCTGTTCCGGGTCATATAATCCCACAACAAAACAGGCAAAACAGTGTGTGCTCAGGGCACGTGTACATTCACCAGCCGAGCAGGGAACAGATTTGTTACAAAGCCTCATTGCTCTTACACATTGCTCCTATTGTGTTCACCATAAGGAACCATTGAATCAAGGCAACAACCAAAAGGACAAACGTCCGTGCACTGTCTAAATGTACCTTTGTTTCTCCAATACGATGGGTTGGTGGGTCCGTCAGTGCGTTTGATCACGCTTTTGTACCTCTATATAAAAGCCAACACAATGGCTAGGACATTCAACACAAGTTTGTTTAACAGATAAACTAACCATTGTTCATTACACGAAATCCCTCATATTCAGTATTTTTATGTATTTATTTTATTTAGTTATTCACCCATTAATCTCCTCTCTCTCCTTTTTACCGTGTCCAGCTTCACCAGGTGCTAGTCCAGCTCCAGACCGGGGAGAAGGAGCAGGACTTCTCCTTGCTTCCCATTCAGGTGTCCATCAGCGTTCAGCTCTGGAGGCTGCCAGGATGCCATGAGTTCCTCGCCGCCCTGGGTCAGTCACCCTCTGCTAACAAGTCACATTTAGAGTGAACCCAAACCATTCTGCCAAATCACTGTCAATGCCTTCACTGTCACCAAAAACAAGTGGTTTTCAGTGGCAACAGTGGCAAAGTGATGCCTTAATACCCTCACACACACACACACACACACACACACACACACACACACACACCGAAATAACCTGTGGGCTTCGTAAAGGTCATGCTCTTTGTTATTCTTCAACATGCAGGCTTCGACCTGTGTGAGGTGGGCCAGGAGGAGGTGGTGCTCAAAACAGGCAAACTAGCCAATCGTCGCACCTTGCACTTTGCCCTCCAGTCTCTGCTCGCACTCTTTGGTAAGATTTTGCATTTATTTCGATTAAATACTGATAAATGTCAAAGCCATGTTAATATGATAAAATATTGGTATACGACTGTTCTTTTATGGCTCCCTGACACATTGTTGTTTTTTGTCTTTTCAAGACTCGACAGAACTGCCCAAGCGCCTGAGCCTGGACAGCTCCTCTTCCCTGGAGTCCCTGGCGTCCGCCCAGTCCGTCTCCAACCCCCTGCCCATGGGCTACCCCAGCCTGCCCTTCTCCCCCCCGTGCCTGGACAATCTGGCCTCGGACGCCATCTCCGTCTACAGCCTGAGCTCCGTGGCCTCCACCATGAGCTTCGCCTCCAAGTCGGACTGCGACTTCCTGAGCCACCGGCAGCGCGGCGGCGTCGCGGCGCACTACGCCGTCCACAAACACCCCCACGTGCCACGCAGCCGCTCGTCCCCCCACGGGGCCGCCACCGCCGCGGGGGCCGCCGGGCGCGGCGAGGAGGAGGAGTACGAGGGCTTCTCCATCATCAGCAGCGAGCCCCTGGGGAGCCAGTGCGACTCCCTGCCCCTCCCCCCGGGGCACGGCCAGCGCCACCACCACCGCGGCGGGCGGGGGGTGGCGTGCGGGCCGGGCCCCGCCGCGGGGAGAGGCTACGCCGTGTCCGTGTCCTCCAGGGGCAGCGTCAGCACGCCCACCTCGCCCGTGAAGACCTGCCTGGCGCCCGGGCCCAACTCGCCCTTCCAGAAGGTGGGCAAGGTGAGCAGCTCGGACACGGGCGAGTCGGACCAGTCCAGCACGGAGACGGACAGCACGGTCAAGTCCCAGGAGGAGAAGACCGTCCCCCTGGACCCCCAGGAGCTGGCCCAGAAGATCCTGGAGGAGACCCAGAGCCACCTGCGGGCGGTGGGCAGCCTGCAGCGGGCCGGGGCGGAGGCGGCGGGCGCGGCGGGGAACGCCTCGGCGCGGAGCAGCGCCTTCCGCTCGTCGGAGAGCAGCGCCTTCAGCCGGCCCGGCAGCAGCGCGAGCGGCCGGGCGCAGTCGTCCCCGCGGCCCAAACCCCCGTCCCGCTCGTCCTCCCTGCAGAAGATCAGCTCGGGGTACAACAGCCCCGCGGCCTCCGAGTCCTCCCAGCGGGACGGCAGCCACCCCTCGCCCTCCCTGGACAGCCACGCCGCCTTCAAGCTGAAGTACCCCAGCTCCCCGTACAGCGGCCACATCTCCCGCTCCCCGAGCAACGTGTCCCCCAGCTCGGGCCACCAGTCGCCGGCCGGCAGCGCCCCGTCCCCCGCGCTGTCCTACTCCTCCACCGGCTCGGCCTGCTCCACCTCGACCAACGACGCCGCCCCCGACCTGGACCGCCTCAGGAGGGGGGTCATCGACGAGAAGGTCCAAGCCATCCACAATCTCAAGACCTTCTGGGCCAACGCGGCGGCGGCGCAGCAGCATCATCAGCAGCAGCAGCAGCAGCAGCACCACCAACACCACCACCACCACCACCACCACCACCTGGGGCCCGTGAAGGGCGTGCACGGGGCCCCGGGAGTGCTGGGGTCCAACAACAGAGACGTGTTGAGCCTCCTCAACCTCTCGCCGCGCCGCTGCTCCCCGAGCGACGGCCAGGACAGCCTGGAGCTGCGGGAGCTGGGGCTGCAGTCGCTGGACAGGGCCGGCAAGAACTCGTCCAACGGACACCGGAAAGTGTCGCCCTCGCCCACCATCTCCACCAGCAGCAGTCCTGGTGCGCGCTCCATCCAACTCCCTTCCGGCAACGGGTACAAGTTCCTGTCACCGGGCCGATTCTTCCCTTCCTCTAAATGCTGAGACACTTTAAATGGCCCTATACTTTTACAAGGTATTTACGACAGTGTGGAGGAGGATGGAGGAATTTCGAGGCTCCGCTGTCGGTCTACCCAACTCGGTCCGCAGTTTAAAAAAAAAGCATTTGATTGGTCGGTCAATGAGTGTGATCCCCAGAGGCACATGTATGCTTTGGAATGTGTCTTGTCATTGTGCCCATAACACTGTAAAATGGCAATGAGAAATACTCAACGACCTGATACTGTGTTTGTGTGTAACTGTGTGTCAGGTAGATGTAAATGCCAATCCTCCAAAAACCTTGCTGTCTGTATGGGCCAAGATGCAGCAGCTCTTAACTGTTTTACTTCATTCTGTTTTGGTTTTGTTTTGAACTATTATGGTTATGGTTATTGTTTGTTATTGTTATTAATATTATAATTATTATGTTTTGTAAATTAATTCCAGTGTTTCACAATCAGTATTACACGTTTTATATTATTAAAAAAGTGAAGAAATCTGTACCATGTAAAGATGAAAGAGTGAAAAAAAGATTTAATATTTTTTATTGAAATCAAAAAGGCATTTTGCCTGATTTCTTTGTGAATTGAGTGTCTGCTCCGAAGCATGCATTCTCTTGCTATTCAATGTTAATTACCATGTATGACTTTTTAGCCCATGATTTTTTTTAGATTGAACGTGGAATTTCCATGACAACCATCTGTCATTTATCAGTAAATGGTTTAAATAAAAAAGAAATCATGTTTGCTTTCTTGTAGTATTGGCCTCATGTGATTTACCAGCCATGTATTAATTGGGGACGCATGGATCAAAGAAAATGCACCCACCACTTCAACACATCTTCCTAGAATCCTATATAGTTCACAGATGACCAACATGAGCTCACACCCAACATATACACAAAGTCACAGTGTTAAAAACAAAAAACAAAAAAAGCAGTCTATCGTATTCTGATTCTGTCGATCATTGCATTACATAACACACTCTATGCATCATCACACATTTGCAACATAATCTGTGTTACAAATCCTAGTGAGCTGTGTTGAATCATTCCGGTGGACAGGGGCGGCAGCGCTGGTGACGTCAGGCCTCACCGCGCACCACGGAAGGGCTCTCTTTCCCCTCGGTCTCGGCCAATCACAGCGCAGAGCGCCCAGCGCCAGTATTGCCAGATTGGGCCAGATTTCCTGGTTGCAGCGCGCTGCAGCCAGTGTTGCCAGATTGGGCTGGGAAATCTGGCCCAATCTGGCAACACTGGCCAGCGCGCATGAGCCGCTCATAAGGGCGCATGACGTCAGCGGGAGTACACAGTAGACCTAAACCGAAAAAGCTGCCATGGTTCTCATCAAGGAATAGTAAGTGCAAAATGTTATATCTACAGATTGTTTCACATCGAATCTAAAGCAGGGCTGGGCATTTCATTCAAGTAGTGAATGTATGTCATCTTTAGTTATTCTGTCGATGTTTAAACAAGAGTGTAAACTTTATATTTGCCTGTATGTGGGGATGACACACGAGGGGAAGAAGGATAAGGGAGGGATTGCTCAAGAGCTGGGTCTGGGTCCGGCCTACCGGCGTTGACAGCCCCGCTTGTCCCGGGTGACAGCGGCGGTGCGGTCCCCTGTTGGGTTGTGGTGGAATTCGGGTGTTCCCTGTGACAATGACACCGTGAGATAGCGTTTGTTGACACTGTGTGGGGGTCCGCGCCGAGCTGGTAGCCTGACACCCGGGGAGTGCTAACTAACGAGCTTGCTAAGCTAACCTAACGGTGCGACTAACGGGAACACATTGAAAGGAAATGGGAGTCGTTTATTAAGAAGTTTTTTTTAATTATTGAATTGTGCGTGGGTTTTCTTCGGGTTAACCCGGTTTTGATTATTTTTGGTTAAGGGGAAGCTGTGTTGTTGTGTTCTTTCTGTCTCTGCTGGTCGTTTGGGTTTGTTAGCTATGTGGCTAACGCTAGCATAGGTACTAACTTTAGCTAGCTCACCCGATAGGTTCATTAAAAACAAGTCGATCGTTTCAAATAGGGATACGAAACACAGTCAGTGCAGCGCACAGAGTAAATGGACAACCCTGGGCTGAGGATTGAAAGATATTCGTCTCCATTTATTTCAAGTCTCTATCTCCAGAATCGAAATCTTGCTCCATTGCTAACGTTAGTTATGTTACATTGATGCACGTATTAAGTGCATTGTTGTCGCATACGAAGGTTGCTTTCTTTATTGTTTTCATCTTTTAATCTTAGATTTCAAGAACTGAGTCTTCTACTGCCCCGTTGGGAGCTGTTATGCGTGTGTATTTCAGTTGGCTGTACCGACCACCAAAAGGCAGGGTGTGTTTTGAACACGAGCTGTCATTACAACATGGTGTGAGTCAATTAAAAACAATCAATACAACCACCACTGTTTGTTTCGCTGTTTGGCCTAATGTTGTGAGGCTTGAAAAAGCGTTTAATGTATCCCAATTAGCCAAATTAAAATAACTAATTTAACCAAAATGTTGAGTTCTACCAGCAATCTTGGTTATCATTCAAATACACAAAGATCAATATACAGTTATGATGTGCAATATTAGTGTTTACTGTCACACCTGATGCTGGTCATGGTTGAAACCTTACCTGAATTGGACAATCTGTCAGTTGGTTGTCTACTTAATGACTTGCTCTTGACTGTGAAATGCAATGACGACGAGGCAGACATCATGCCATGCAATTGCCCAATCATCATAATGGGGTTCATGATTTGATGTCACAGTATCAATATGCTGCTGGCAATATCAGGACTAAATTGTCGACGGTGAAGAATGCAATTATTTGTAAAATTAGAAAAGCTCAGTACTGTACCATCTGTGACCTTGTCCCCCCTCAAACTTTGTTCATCATTCCAGCTGTGTTGTGGGTTTGTACCCTTTAAAATTCAAGCCTTTTAGCCAGGATAGCTGGTGTCATTTTCCTGTTGGCACATCCCTTGTAGTTGCTGTGACACCATAATGGAGACCTCTGTTGTTGTTTTTTTTAGTTTTTGTTCCAGGAATATTCCCTGTTTTCAATATTGATGCTTTACGTGTCCGTAAACCTCTCTAAGAATGAAGAATTTCTCCTATAATACGCCACTTTGGTTAGTTATTGCTGAGTCTGGAAGTGGAACACATCACTTGGACAGCTCTTCTTGGAAACCTTTGAACATAGTTCTGCCAACCATTTGTATCATCTTGGCTCTCCTCATGGCACTCCTCAAACACCACTAGGCCCTGCTCATTCTCAGGCCCTGATTTAGCCCTGGAGTGCGGTGACGATGAAGAAGCCACATTCAGCTGAAATCAGCACCGTCTAAACGGGTACTGGTAGTAATTCTTTCCTCAGGAAGTCTGACCACAGAATGCCTCTTCGGTGACGAGCTCTGTGCAGAGCTGTCATGCGTTGATGGGCATATTCAAGTTCAGCTTGAATATGCCTGACAGAAGCTTGTGGTTTTTCAGAAAAGGCGTTTGAATTGTTTTATTGTGATTGGTGCAACTTTGTACATTTTCTAATGTTTTTTATTTTTCTGTTTTTTCCTCCAGCCGTGTGGTTTTACCTTGTAGTGTTGAAGAGGTGAGTTCTTATGTTTGTCTTAATATTTGTCCTAGGCTGTATCTCGGAAACCCACAATGTTCGCAAAGAAGATTAGTATTGAATTGATTTTTCCGTGGCCCTCCTGTCGCTGATACTAGTAAGGACTTTGCTAACAAGCAGCTTATAATGGGCTGCTGATTCAAAGCATTAACATAAGCCTTTCAGAATAAGATTGAGTGCTAGGGTGGATGTTTCCCTTGTTTGTGGTAAATGCTGGCTTGTCCGCTCTAGCCTTATATAGTAAGGTTCCTGCAATTAGCCCCACTTATTGAAACCCACTCGTATCGTGGAAAGGAGACTCCCTCCAAAGAATCCTTCTGAACCTTTTCACAACAGAAGTGTAGCCAAACAAAAAAAAAAATGGTTTGGAAGAGGATATTGGCCTGCAATGTGTTTACTTGTTTTGAATTTAAGATGCAAATATTGCCTGTAAACTCAGGGTGTGGTGTGCCTGGCTCGCAAGCCAACAGTCAACTAGAATAGACTTTTGACCTTGCCAACTCATGTTCTCACTTATGTAAGCCTCTGAACCTAGAGTTTCACGGTACCACAACTTGATTTTATTTGCACTGATTCTGCAGATGTGATGGTTATGTGTATAGGTCTCAAGCTTCCAGATGCCAAGCGATCAACACAACGGCGCCTTTAATCAGTTAAACTGTTGTATCAAACAGAAAATCTGGGCACCACTAAAATGCTTTCCTTATTGTGTGCATTTTCCTAATTATCTTGATTCAGCTAGTGTAAACCAGAACATCTGTGAAGCATAGACCATTCAGTTCACAGAGTCCAATAACGGAACCAGGTTCCCACCGCTCCCTAGTTGATAAGGGATGTTTGACAAAGCGCTTGTTTGCTGAGGCGACGTGTTCTCCGCTGTTCCAGTATCAGGTGGGCCAGCTGTTCTCGGTGGCCGAGGCCAGTAAAAATGAGACGGGCGGCGGCGAGGGCATTCAAGTGTTGAAGAACGAGCCCTACGAGAAGGACGAGGAGAAGGGACAGTTCACCCATAAGGTCTACCATCTAGCAAGGTAACGCGGGCCACCGTCGACCTCACCCCTCAAACTACATGACAGCCCAGAGCCCCACGGGTGGTGTAACGGCGCTGTGTGGCCACATAGTGGCAGTGTTGTATCTGTGTGTGAAGTGGGCCCCAGCGTTTACCCCCACACTGAAACCATGCATGAGACCAGTGGGCGAAGCGTGACGATGTGTCCTCTCCCTCCTGTCCCTTCCCTCTTCCCCGTACTGCAGCAAAGTCCCCAAATACCTGCAGATGCTTGCCCCTGAGGGCTCCCTGGTCTTTCACGAGACCGCCTGGAATGCCTATCCCTACTGCCGAACTAGTGAGTGAGATCCCTCAACCTGGCTCAGTCTGGCCTTTCCTGTCCTTTACCCCGATGTCCTTGACCTTATGCCTTGTGTTGTGTAGAATGCTTTGTGTATAGTGTAGAATGACTTGTTTATTGTATCGTATGTGTTTTAAATGTCTCATATTTGTCTCTCTTTGTCCCCCTCTTCTCTCATGTGTGGTGTTCCTCCAGTTGTGACGGTGAGTAGATTAATGCACGCGCCGCACATATTCACCAGTGGAAAAAGGAAAACCGGTCCTTATCAGCATCGCATTCCATGACCAGAAATGGTAAAGGTCAATGTTTTGATGTGCATTTCAGAACGAGTACATGAAAGACGACTTCTACATCAAGATCGAGACGTGGCACAAACCAGACACTGGATTGCTAGAAAACGTGAGTCCTCCTGCCGAGCTCTTCCACATGGAGCAGTCCGACCGGTGCTTGCGCTGCGATCCTTTTGTATGGGACACCGGTTCGCCCGTCCTGCTCTAGCGAGAACGTGACATCATTTCCTGGCTTGCAGCACTTGTAGCGTTCCCATTTCTCATTGGCTAGTCATTGTTATTGTTATATCATATACGATAGTTACATTAGCATCTTTAGCAAACCAGCCCGAAAACAAACAACACGACTTTAGATTGTATTGCACGCACAGCAAGACCGTGCAATGCATAAATTGGTGACCGGAATTAAGTAGCAATGTGTCTAAGAACATTTCAAATCTACCTTAAAATGACCAATGTGGTACAAATACAAAGAAAATATTTTTTTTTATGGGTGCAGCCATTGAACTCTGTATACTCTCAGAATTCCGAGGGGGAATGACCAAAACGGGGCGTGCCTCTGTGAAATGCCGCAAGACAGCTGGGAGATTTACACCTTACGACTCGTACGGGTGGGCGTACCATACAACTGGGACGCCCACCCGTACTGTCCTCCTAATAAGAATGTGTTGGTTGTTGCGTTGCAGGTGCACAAACTGGATGAAGCCACGTGGAAGACCGTGGACGTGGTGCCCATTGACATCGCAGACAACAGTCAAGTGGATTCCAGTGTAGGTTGAACCTCTGATGCTTCATGGCAATCTCTCTCTCTGGCATCCCCGTGTGGACATGCTTGTTCATTGCGTGCCTAACCAAACCCTTTTTGATTCAGTAACCGATGACTTGTTGTGCATGTCATGGTGTATAAGGAAACAGTTAAGAGAGTCATTCATGGGGAAATGGGCCCCTCCACTTTCCCTACTGCAGATCTACAGGGAAATAGAAGTTGCGCAAATGTTGATTGCTTGTTATCAAAGTAAATTATCATTAATCTAGACTCCTGACGGAAGCATTAATTAGCAAGGTGCTTCTCAAAAGCAACATAAGTAGTGACTTGTTTTTAGATGTGTGTCAACAAATCTTGAGGCTTCTTTTCTCAAGGATGTCTGCAGGTAATATGCAGACATTTTGGTTGAATGCCATCTCTCGGTTGAGAGACAAACCCCATAACCACTACATTTCCTCTCTCGCAGTGCAATTCATTTCTCAGTCAACGTGTTCCTGTTACTTGGGTGTTTATTAAGCATGACGAAAGTATAGTGATGGATGAAATGGATATTTGTTGTGCTCCACCAGAGTAGAGCTTTCAATGTGATGAGCTGTAGCAGGTACTTGTGGCTAAAGTCTTCATGGGACTGAACAATCTCCCGAAGCCTAAACATCGGTCTACCGTACGGTCAACTCTTTAGCCGGTGTATCTCATCATTCACCTCTTCCCAAATAAAACATGCACAGACTCGTGTTCATCCTCCTTACGCCGATGTTAAAAATGTTACACACTGTTGCCAGTGTCTGACGAGGCATTGCCTCATTTCAGCCGTTTGCGTGTGGGTAAGCACACTCCTACGTGTGTGTGTGTGTTGGCAGTTATTTGCCTGAGCAGCAACGCCGGCGTGCGTGTGCTTGCTGATATTTGCCTGAGCAACATCCCTCTCGTGTGTGTGTGTGTGTGTGTGTGTGTGTGTGTGTGTGTGTGTGTGTGTGTGTGGTTAACGAGGCGGACGTGTTTGCCTTGCTGGAGCAGTCTGTTGTGTCTGAGGGCCCTATCAGCACCCTGCCTGAGGCATGGCTGCGGGGCCCGGAGCGCGCCGCCAGCATAGATGAGTTTGTTAGTGTAATTAAGGCTCACAGCGCGAGGCATACGCCGGAACTAGACAAACACACTCATCTCTCTCTCTCCTTCTGGCCGCTCTCCTGCGCCCGCCCTCTCGCGCCGCGTCCTCCTTGAACGGCGAGCTCTTCTCGGCTAGCGCGGCACATCGATTCACAGACCTCATTAGTGCAGCAAGTGTATTGTTATAGTGATGGAGCTCTCAACATCAGAGCATCCAAATTACATTTTGTGTGTGTGTGTGTGTGTGTGTGTGTGTCCTCTTCCACTCTTGGCCCCCGTGTCGACCCTGAAAAGTAGTTTTCGCCTGCAGGCGGGTCATGATTTATTAAGGGTCGCTGGGCCGTTGGAGCCGAAGCTAATTTCAGAACCTTTTTATTTATTTTTGTTTTTGGTGGTGTGTTTTTAACTTTTATTTTTTACCTGTCAGTCGTGTGAAGTCTTCTCTGTGAGCCCTTTCAAAAGAAACTGGGTCTCAAACAAAGAAAGTTTAAGAATGCGCACGTCTGAATGTGTCCAAGTCCAACACACAGTCGATGTTTGTGTAGGTCATATTTCTATGTGTCTGTGTTTTTTGGCATATTTTCCTTTTTTAAAAATATCCTTAACACTGTTGAACCAGGGTTGCGTTTTAGCCCTCCCTGTGAAAATCAAACTATGTTGTTTGGCTATATTGCAAGATAGGTGTTCTGCTGCAGCTGTGTGTGGCTGCAAGACGTTGTCTTCTGCTGCTTTCCCTCATGCTCTCTAGAACCGCTGTGTGTTGAGTTCCCCTCCATCTCCCAGTCAGAGCCTGGGCCCCGGGTCCGAGATGCCTCCAGTCCAGCCCCGGTGGCTTTGACTCATACACACTGTGGCTCTAGGGTGGTGTTCTCGTGGCTGTTTCCATGTCTATGTCCTGAATGCTTCTCTCTTTCTCTGTGCAGGACTACAAGGCGGATGAGGATCCCGCCATGTTCCAGTCAGTCAAGACTGCCAGAGGACCCCTCGGACCCAACTGGCAGGTGTGTGTGTGTGTGTGTGTGTGTGTGTGTGTGTGTGTGTGTGTGTGTGTGTGTGTGTGTGTGTGTGTGTGTGTGTGTGTGTGTGTGTGTGTGTGTGTGTGTGTGTGTGTGTGTGTCTGTTTGTCTGTTTGTGTGTGTGCTTCGGGGACATGTGGCTGTCACTGGTTCTCAATTCTACACAGTAGCGCTTTTGACTTGAGGGCTTGTAGAGAAACTAAAGCGTTGTGGTGGCAGACGTCCGTATGTTTGTCCACCGTGTGTTGGCCAGCCGTGGCACCGTGCTAACGTGCACCGACCCCCGTGTGATTCAGCAGAGTTTCCATTTTGTAGCGGTGCCTCTCCGGACTTTATCATGGAAAACTTTCCACCGCCTCAAACGCTCCCGTGGAACCCAGGCAGCCAAACGGCGTTTAAGAACTCTAAATAAGAGGCGCACAACTTTTTGTGTGATTTTTAATTGGATCACTTTTCCCATTCGCTGCGGACAAGCACCTTTTTACTTCTATTTTTTTTATTTTTCCAAGAAGGGGAAATGAGTTCAGTGAGAACAGAGGCGCAATTTCTCCCCGCCTCTGGGAGCCACGGCGGAACTCTTGTCTATCTCTGCATGCACACATGGTTGCATATCGGTAGCCTTTGTATTTCTGAAAACTGCAGCTTTGAGTGGGGCGCGGCGAGGGGGAGAAGAGAAATGTCACCGTTAACGTTTTGATGTGGAATCATTTTTATGTCGAGTTCTCGTTTTTTTTTTAATGTTTTTTTTTTTTGAGATCCAAACTTTTCTAAATCCACCACAAATGTAGAAATGTTGCTCCAAACCCCTCCCTACCACTGCCCCCCACCCCCCCCCACCCCTATCGCTTGACTCCGTGATCGCAGCATCAAACACTCGTGTGGTAGGCGGTATGGGTGACTGTGGGGGGGGGTCGATTGAGGCAGCTGTGTATTTTCTCCTAGAATGCCGAGCCAGAAAGAAGTGATTAATTAAACGTGTGTGTGTGTGTGTGTGTGTGTGTGTGTGTGTGTGTGTGTGTGTGTGTGTGTGTGTGTGTGTGTGTGTGTGTGTGTGTGTGTGTGTGTGTGTGTGTGTGTGTGTGTGTGTGTGTGTGTGTGTCACAAGCAGGTCCTAGGTGTTAATAATGTAACCCGCTTTGCGCAACGGCGACGCCTTTATCGCCGGGCGAGCGCCGTTTTATCTGGCGTTTGACGGCCACAAAGGCTCGTCTGTCGGGAGCGGTGTCGCTGTCGGGGCCCAGGCAGGGAAATGGTGCCTTCATCTGGAGTTTATCCACTTTGCTCTGCTCCCTACTCACCCGCACGCGCACACACACACACACTCTGTCTCCTTGTGAAGAGCTGGAGGAAGAGGGTGCGAGGGAAAGATGGGTTTAGAAAGTGTGTCGTAGATTAGGGGGACTTTTATCAGTGCGCCGCATGGCGTCATTGATAATTATTTCAGCAGGCTACATACCCAGAGCATTAGGAATTGATGTCATTTCGTATTTGCATACAGCGATTAGTATGAAATCGTTTTTTACTCGGGTGTGTTTCCGCACTTCCGAAAGTTTCCCTTAACTTTTCGCGTTTGGGCATATTTGTGTGTGTGCTATTTTGGAGACGGAGGAAGCATAACTCTGCTGTTTGTTTCGCTCTTGCTTTGCCGACAGAATGAGCTGGACAATAAGAATGACTGCCCAAAGATGTGTGCCTACAAACTGGTCACAGTCAAGTTCAAGTGGTGGGGCATGCAGACCAAGATGGAGAATTTCATTCACAAGGTTTGTGGGGTTGATATGTGATTATTATCGTCGGTGTTGTTAATATTAATTTTAATATCTTATTTTATATGCGTCTTTTCGTGTTATCGGAGGCTGCGATCCAGTGAACTCTGTGCATTTGATTTAGCATATTCCGGCCCTTTTAACTGCTGACAATTTCTCAATGTCTCCGTGTGCGTCGACAAAGTGAAACTAAATCCTATCCCAATACTAACTGCATGATTCTGAAGGCGTTCAAGTCATTTAGTTTCTGGCATCATTACCTAGCTCTACCCAACGAGGCTCCATTTGTGTCTCAAGCTGTTTTTAATGTGTGGCGCCGAATGACGTCTGGGCAGAGGGACTCTCACGCGTCTGCTTTCCCCGTTCTTCCAGCAAGAGAAGAGGATCTTTACAAACTTCCACCGCCAGCTCTTCTGCTGGATTGACAAGTGGGTGGAGCTGACCATGGAGGACATCCGGCGGATGGAGGCGGAGACGCAGAAGGAGCTGGAGGAGGTTTGTGTTGCTTGTAAACCGCCGCCTTCATGAACCTCAAACTGCCACCGACCCCAGGTGCACAGAAGGCCTTATGAAGCCTCGCTCATCCCATCTGCGTCGGCTTGGCTCGGTGAAGCCATCACAGAGATATTAACGCAGCGGACAGTTCTTATTTATTTTTATTCCGGTGTCTCGTCTGGTTAATTGGTGAGGATTGGTGTAGGAACGCAGGAACAGCACCATAGAGAAGACTCAAATCGAAACACACTGATGTATTTGCTAGGGGATGCACCAAAAATGTTCGGCCGAAAATGGCCCAAAACATAATTTTCGGTTTCGGCCGAAGGACTAAAAAGGCCGAAAAATAAATGCAGAACATTTATAGTTTTGATGATGTGAGGAAAAAAAAAGCAACCAGTGTGGAATGAGCCAGGTGCGCTTCATCAAAAGAGCGATTATAAAAGAGCCGCACGTAAGTTTGTAAACAACTAAATGACAATACACAGAGATAGAAAAGGAGCCGAGCGCACCTGTTAAAATGAATGAATGAAAAACAGCAAAAGCCACATTCGGTATTGGGTTGTGGCTTTCGGCCAACTGTTTCAGTATTTTCGGTTTCGGCCAAAAATTTTCATTTCAGTACATCCCTAGCATTTGCATTCATGCCTGAATAGGTTCGAATGACACCATTTCACTATTTTAACCTGCTGTAGCTCCACTGTCTGAATGTGCTCCTTTGACACTATAAGATTCTACAGGGTGCTTCTTGGATGTTAACGAGCTGGGTGCATGTCACAGCGTTTAAATTGTGATTATGTGTCACTCTAGCTTCCCTGCAAGTGTAGGTGACACCTTAAATCAAACTAGGACAACTTTATGTCTCGGATTTACATAACTGGAAAGTCATTCGGCATAATTCTGCAGTGCTAAAGAAAATCGACACGAGAGTACATGGCTAAATATTTAAACAATGTCTACGGGCGTATCTTTATGACATTTGTATATTCAACATAATGCCCCCATTGATATTTAACAGATATTATCATACTATGCAAATAAATTAATCTTGTGTTTATGATAAGGGGGAAGTGAAAGCTGGAGGTTTAACTGCTCATGATACTACGATTACTTTCGCACAAGCGGATAAGAAATTGGGGGTGGGGCATGTGCCATGCCCTTTAGAGAACGGGCGCCACTTGCACTTTGTCTTGCACTTCTCCAGAAACAAAAGGCCTCCCCCTCATCTGTTAAAACTCAAGCTTCTGTAGATGTGCAAAATGATCCCTTCGTCGCCGAGATGCCCGTTTGGTCCGCTGCTCCTACGGGTTTGTCCTCTCTGATTCCTGTCTAGATTCGTAAGAAGGGCTCTGTACGGGGCACGAAGGCTGCAGCAGAGTAGCCAGGCCAGACTGTAGGCTCTGTGGCTTGCATTGTGTAAGTCTTACCCCGCTGGAGGCCACTAGCCTGTCAAGCACGTATAGGGGGTCTCCTCCTTCTGTAGGCACGTCGAGGCTTGTCTTCACCCCCTCCCCCCGGGCGGTTTCCACTTACCACCGTCTTCACTCAACAGCGGTGTCATAGGCTGTTTGATTGGTCCATCGTGTTTGTATGCACTTTCACTCTGACGCCATAGCTCCTTCTATATCGAAGTGCAGGGAGACGATGACTCACAAAAGATGCCTACCTGGGCATTGTACCCGTCTCTAGGAATCACAATAGGTAGTGCGAGTCAGAGCGGGAACAATATGTTTATTTTTGGACTTGCTGAAGTCATTCTGAATAAGGCTTTAATATCCTGGCCCCACCATCAGCTCCTCATCAAATTGCAGTTTTTAGATATTTTGTCCTTATAAGGAGAACAAAGAGTCAGGCCAGGCCAGCCCAGCTCAAACATTCCTGGTCGTCTACCAGTGCCTTGTTCCTGGACCCCAACCCCGCCCCCACACTCTCACAGGTTGCTCAGCCATGTGTTAGCCATTCCCCCCCCCCCCTCCCGCCTGAGTTAGTCAACAGGCAGGTGCCTTCAAAGAAGGCTGTGATTAGGGGGCGAAGGCCGGGGCGCTTACCCCTAGGCTCCAGGGTCAGCCAGGGTCGCTGTAGCAAGTAGGGCCCTGGTTACATCTAAAGCCACCAGAACAGGCCCCATTACGTAGGATCCGCACTGTGCCCACACTTAAGGTAAGCTTTAGTCTCAGTGTCTTAAACGGCCCGGAGCTAGGTCGGTCGGTCGGTCGGCTGGGCGGTTGAAGAAGCCGTGGTGAACCTTCACTGGGTGAGTGGGAACACCAGGTCATGGAACCAATGCACGGGCAGCCTGGAGGTGTGCTGATGTTCTCACGTTGATGAGCTGGTGGACAACTCTGTGTGTGTGTGTGTGTGTGTGTGTGTGTTGGGCAGGCGGGTCTTCAAGATGGCTCTCATTAACATACAAATGGAATTCTGCAGTAGAAAGGCGGGCTGTGCTGTGATTGAGGAACGGGGCTGGTGGGAGGCCCGGGCAGACAGGATGGAGAAGTGGTGGGATAAATCCTCCCTCCGCTTCATCAGACCTGTCTGCTCCTTTGTTTAGGGCCACAGTTGAACCGTCCCATTTAAGGTGTTCGGCTATCAGATTGAACCACTAATTGACTTTCTCGAGCCATCAGCCTTGGGGGTGGGAGAATCTGAAAGCGATGCTTTTATCTAACGCAAGGCAAACAAGGTCCGAGACGAGAGCAGTTTTAGCGACTATTGGTCGGAAAAATAACCTCTAAAAAATGTATTTGATTTATCTCGGGGGGGGGGGGGGGGGGGGTGGAAATAAGAATCATCTTTCGACGGCGGTGGAGAATAACGGCGTTCTACCTGTTAACGTACCCAAAGCGCTCCACCTTCACAGTATTTAGCGGCCGTTCCGGCAGAACTTCACTTGTGCACGCATGCAATCCCCGGGACCTGTCCCCACTTGTTAGTCTCCGGGAGTTAGGAGGAAAGTATGTCTCACGTGTGTCTCTGTCTCTCCCCTCTCTCCCCGCCACACAGCTCCGCAAACAGGGGGACGTTCGAGGAACCTGCGCTGCCGCCGAGTGAACGGACCCCACGGATTTTTATTAACGGACGACCATAAGGCCAACAGTGATGAAGACTGCGAAGAGGTTCTCCCCCCAGCCCCCCCCCAGGGGGACCCCTTCACCTTGACTGATTCAGGCTGCCGAGGAGGGGGGGGTCTGGGGAGCAGGTCCCTGACTTGCACCCAATCATAGACATTTCTATCCACTGGGGAATTGATTTCTAGAAAAAAGTGACACGATCTTAGCTGATAAGGCTCCGGTTAATTTTGATCTTTTGGACCGAGGAGGGTCTGCCCTCGGCGCCTCGTCGTTGGCGAGGCCTCGGCGTCGGTGGGGAGAGAGGTGAAGAGTGGCACCTTCTCAGCGTTTTACTCTGCTTTGATTCCACAGCGGCAGGTGTTCGACCCACCTTTCTGTTCTGCTCAGGGGAATCACTTTCTCTGTAGTCGGTTGCACCCCATTTGTCCCACCCTCCTCCTCCTACTCACCCCAAGTTTGTGGCCACTTTTTGTCTCCAAAACATTCCTCATAAGACAGACGCCTTCCTGCCATCCCATCCATCGTTGTCACTTCACCCGTGTTAGAGCTGCTCTGTAGCACAGTGATCTGTATTTCCAAGCATCGGTCTGACTGCTCCATCCTAATCATGTATTTTCCTGCCTTGGCCTTCGTTAAGAGATTACTAATGCCTGTTAACCTACCAGTCCAACCCGGTTTCCCAAAGCTTTGCATTTCTTTTACACTGACAATCGTGTCCGCACAGGTATTCGCTTTCTCTCCCGAGCAAAAAAGATCCAACATGACACACAGAAACACACGCTAGACACACGCATAGACACAAGCACAAACGCAAGTGAATTCATGCACGGCCACAAGGATGACTGATCCTTCCTTAAAGCTCACTCTGGGCAAATCTCTGCAGGCTTGTTCAGCTGACGGATGGATCTTCTCAAAAGTGCTCGCAGCTCTCTCCATGATTGGCCCCTCACCGCAAAACAAACACACACAGATTCTCCGCACATACTCGCAGATATACCTAAACCCCCCCCCCCCCCCTCTTTCCTCGCGGATCTCCCTGGGGGGAAACGAGCATCCAGAAAAACAGCCACAGATGGTGCTACGCCCAGCCACTTTTTTCTTTTTTGTTGTCACCACCAGCCAGCACCCTCCTCTGTTCGGCACTCCTCTCCCAGTGCCCCCTGGAGGCCTGCCTTACTACACTGGTTCTCCGGGGTGCCACTGAGGGCAGGAGCCCGCCAGGAAAACAACCCCACTTCCTCACGGCCACTCGTGTGTGTGTGTGTGTGTGTGTGTGTGTGTGTGTGTGTGTGTGTGTGTGTGTGTGTGTGTGTGTGTGTGTGTGTGTGTGTGTGTGTGTGTGTGTGTGTGTGTGTGTGTGTGTGTGTGTGTGCGTCTCTAATGCTCGGTCTGTTTACAACACTCCCCCCCCCCCCTCCCCCCCTCCCCTCCCCACTCCCCTACAGCAGTCTACATCACCAGCAGCACAACACATTCCTGCCTTCCTTACCCCTCTATGACCCACCTCCCGTACCCTGCAGCATTACCTCCATGGCCCCTGCTACCTCTTCTCCCTCTCTCCCCGGTCGGGGCGCTACAGCCCTCTAACGGTTAGCACGCGTGGGTGTGACGTTCATAGACGAGAGAGAGAGAGCCGTCGAATAGGAATGAAAGTGATTGTGTGTAGGATTTTGTTGTCGAGGGGCGGGGAAGATCATTGTCGCCTTGTGTGTCGAGTTTTGTTTGCTAATCCGAGTTAATGTCGTCTTTTAATTGCTGATGTTTGTGTGTGTGTGTGTGTGGGGGGGGGGGGGAGGGGGGGAAGGGGGTGACTGGGGCCAGCCATGAAGTGAGTTGGTTGCTCTTACTGTGTAGGTTTGAGAACTGCATCTATACCCGGGCGTTCAACCGCATGCATTCAAGCTTGCATCTCCTAAACGGGCTTGCCATGTCGGCTCATTATCCCAGGTGTTCCTCTTCATGAAATCTAAAAGGTTCATTTTGCTGCTGTTATTTTCTTTTTTTAAATCACTTCCTCTGTACTCCATGACTCGGATTGCATGCCTCAAAGGAAAGCGACGGCTCTCGGAGGATGGTCGTGCATTTCACCTCAGTGCTGGGTATCCACATGTAGTCCGAGGGAGGGTAGGTGTCGTACTGCATGTCTGTTTGTGTTTTGGGCAAGATGGCAATAGGCTGGGATGAGGTATGGAAGGTGGTCTTGATTAAGCCTGTAAAGAAATGCATGGGAGAGCAAACACGAACCCATCAATCCTCAACTGTATGGAGATATCATGTAGTCTGAAAGACCGACGCCTTGTGAACGATTTTAGTCCGGAGTGTGCTCAAAGTCTCTTTAGCAAACCCTCAACGCCTGCTATCTGTGGAATCCAAACCCGCCAGAAAACCACCGCCAAAACAATGGTTCCACTATCTGTCTCAAGGCAGTGATTTAGGGAGGGAGTCTTCGTATCGAAAGGACAAAAAAGCTAGTTTGATCATGAGTTAATCTTAAAACTTAAATTTATATCAAAAAGAAATCTTGCTTTTAAAAATATTTCTGATCATTTCTTTTGAATATTCAGGGGACATAGTAGTGAATGTACAATATGTTGTGCCTTTTTTCTTTTATTTTGTAGATTCTTTTGTGCCATAAAAGTCTACACATTGTATCTTAATATCAAATAAATTTCACCTCAAAACCCTTTCAAGATCATGCCTCATCTGCCACATGCATACTTTTGCGTATTGAAGTTTTCCAAAAAGGAAAAAATTAACTGGCCTTTAAATCCCCATTTTTCCTTCAGACTAATAAATGTGCTCATGTTCTGGCCCTGCTTCCTCGTCTGTGTCCCACTTTCCTTCTGGTGAATCCACCTATAAACCGCCTTCTCCCTCACTCCCTTTAGCCTGTGGTCTTTCTGATGGATTGGAGGTAACCCTGAATGTCACTTTATATCATGCATTAAGGATAACACATTTATTAGGTATGTGGAAAATCAATTCACGTGATGAATAAAAAAAAAGGCCTGCCAAAAACATCCATGTTTCCTTGGGTGCAAATGAACGGTGCAGTGCTTCAGAGCATTGGCTAATGGTGAACTTATCAATTATGTGCTGTTTTTTTTCAGACAGGTAAAGTAAAAAACAAGGCCGGACACCGACCTGTAGAACACAAACCTCATCATCAAACCGTAACATTAAAACAGCACGAAATAAAAAATTGCACAAAAAAATCTATCTGTATTTATGTTTACGCAATCAAAGTACATATTTTATCGACACTCAAAAACCACGGCCCTGTGGTATCCCGATGTCTGCTTATTCCCATCCCTACATTCAACGTTATTACTACCCTGTTCACTGAACGGCCTCTAGGGCTCCACCTTCCTCATTCACAATTTTGAAATAGTTGTCTTCTATATAAAGTCGATACGAGAAAGAAAAGACTGCCCACGGAAATACTATTAATGTTTTATGGAACGTTTGGGGGGAAAGATGGTCTGAGACAAAGAGTAAAAGGGGAGGTTTGTGTGTGTGTGTGTGTGTGTGTGTGTGTGTGGTGGGGGGGCGGCGGCTATACAATATACATTAGATAACATTATCTCCCCTTTTTTAAAAGCGAGTCGCGGGCCAAGTCTGTGTGTCTGCTGGCAGGGGTCAGCTGTGTTGCACAACAACACAACGGCCGCGAAAGAGCAGGAAGAGCAGCCAGCTGCCCGCTGAGATATCCGCTGGCTTTTATTGTTTGTGGGGAAATTGTCACATGTGCCCGTGACAAGGAAACAAGTCATATCTGCCCCAGAACAGGCAAATAACCCTGTTTCTAAATGGGGAGATGGGCATTCCGCCCACACACCTCCTGTTTGGAGCCGGCTCCGGGAGCATTGTACAGCCGGCATGCGTCCGTCCTATGCAGACGACAGAGCGACGTGTCACGGCTGCAGCGTTAAAATAAACCAGGGAACAGACGAATACAAGCAATGAATCTCCGAGAAGAAGGGGAGCTCAAGACAAAAAGGGCTTTTTTTTTTTACCACAGAATCTCCCCCAGCTGTCAAGCTTAGACTACTGGGAACTCGCTTGACACCGAAACCAGTATCGAGAGCACAGTCACTTGTACGACATAAAAAAGGACATTATTATGCACATAAAGTGGATGAACAAATATTTGTTATTCATATTGGAGGGGCTGACTGTGTCAAAGCCCTCATTATGTGACCTCTCGTTCCCTGTGGGCACCAGGTTAAACCAAGTGGGCGGGGGGGATAGGGGGGGGGGGGGATTTTTCTTCTATGCCAGTTATTTCGGGTGTGCTCTGGACCGGCAGTGATGTCAGACCGGCTTCCTCGTCTTCCGAGGTTGGGCCAAGCCTGGGCCCTAGAGATTCTCCGTAGAGTCTTTCCTGTTGTTCTGGGAGAGAGGAGGGATCAGCCTGGAGTCCATGCGACCACAGGGACTGGGGATAGGTTGGGTGGTGGTGGAGGGGGGGGGGGGGGTCTCTAGCATTGCCCTCCCCCTTGGTACAATGGCGTTCCCCTGGATGACAGATGCTGCTTAACCCCGCTGACCCAGAGCGCTGCGGTGTCTCAGATGAGTGACAGGCCTGTGGCAAGCGTGCACCAAGCAAACCCGCTGATGGGACGCAATCCCCTAGCCCAGGGAGGGCACTGGCTCTTCGGGCCTACCTCCACCACCACTCACACCACCCCCTCGACACCCAGTCACCCATGGATATATATGTCTATCTGCACGGAAAAGCTCTGTTAACTGTGGGAATTAAGCGCAGAGGGGGGGACACTCACTCCTGTTATCTTGTCCTATTGAGGCCAACATTGAGACAGATTGACTACTAAATCACAATAGAAAGGAGCCGTATTGTGACAGTGCTGAGAAGCTTCTAGACTGTCCATTGAAGCACCAGTGCTGGGACTCTGCTGTTATCACAGGGGATATCTAGCTTTGGGGAATGCCGTTTGGGTTTTGACCTCGTATCGTACGCCTCTTTTTCAAGAGACTGCCGACGGCTATGCAATACAATCTATTAGTAGGCCTACAGTTGTTGTTTTTTTATCTTCTGATAAATAATAGGATTCGACTTTCAATTGGGTTTGGTAAAGGTTGATCACAATCCATGCAGGAAATACGCACCTTTGTAATTTATGCTGTAAATACATTAGATGTATGCAATATATTTTATTAGGTACATATACAATTATTCTTAATGTGTTTCTGCTCTAACTTGGCGAAAGAACATCTAGTAAACCGACAGCTAAGGAGCTTGCTTTGTAAGGTGATGGAAATAACTCACATTTGGTACTCATTTAATTATTAACACACAATGCCTCATACCCTTTCAACTGCACCCCTTTCAGCTCACCACGCTTCCCAGTGTAAAAGCTCTAATTATTTTTCCCTGCAAACGTCCATTTTTTTCCAGCTTGTATCTGTGTGCCTTATGTTGAGAAAACGCAACTAAGAAATTAACAATCGACTCATAATGTAAACTATAATACATGTATTTTGTAAAAAAAAAAGAAATATTGCCTTGCTTTTTGTTTTATTGTCTTTAAACGTCTAGTTGAATTATAATAAAGGGAACTTAATTCATGGGTAGGTAGAGCCTCATATATCGAAGAATTGCCTCTAATAAATAGTTAGTCTGCTTGTATTGACTATCTGGCGATTCTTTGACAAATAAATATTGGAAAGATGAATATTAACCTAGCACATAATTATTTGCATAGATAATAAGGCCTAGCTGCTGTTTACACTTAACTTTTGATTTAGTTTTAAATTGAATCAATTAATTAACTTTTTATCAGTCGAAGGCTTATTATTAATCCTACTGCCTTTTCTCGGTCTGGTTGACTTCCGGTATCCTCGTCTGTCTTTCTTTATTTTATTGTATTTCTTACAACGCAATAGCGGTTGGCGCTGGGTGGATTAAAGCATTGATTTTTATCACAAAATTCAAACCAAGTTTTAAAGGTTTAAAGAACACTTCATACAGCCCGTACATAATGCATACACATTCGTATCTGTCTTTATGTTTCCAAATTAATTGGAGATCAATGTAAGTGGACGGTGGCGTTCCGCCTTGATCCGCTAGGTGGCACTGTGCCTTCTCCACAGAAGTCCTCTTTACGCTGCTCTTGTGCGGTTCAGACTGCAGTAAAGAGACACCGAGCACACCTAAAACATAATAGGCCAGTATTTGGGGATAAATAAAGGTAGCGTACATTTTATAGGCCTACAAAGTTTTTTTTCCCGGGGAAAGTGTGAATGCCCGTATACAGCAAATACGCTTGTATATTTCACTATAATATAAAGGCCTATGTGAGGACCCCTGTTCGCCTATTTAAGCTTCAGTTCACGTTTTCTGTGCGAATATTAAATCACTCAATATTATTAAATATACCTACTTATCAAAAAAGCCAAAGCCTTTCCATCATTAAGGCGTAGGCCTACATAACAACGATATAACTAATTTAATAATTAGCCTTTTTGTCTTTTTTTTTGCCTATTTATTTAACAATAGGCCTACCCCACATCACATTTATTTTCAATATTTCCATACGTGAATGTTTCTTATTGCATGAACATTGGTACTAGACTATAATGAAAGGTTGGGCGTATTAAACTGTTATTAATGATCTGTTAGTTTCACATGGCCATTGCTCATGGTTAATAGAAACAGGAAATAGGCCATGATTGTCCATACTGGAATATTTGGAGCCATAATATTCCCTCTCTGATGTGATAATACTTAGAGAATTCATTGATTTTATTGATCGATTGATTATCGGCACTGTGGCCCAATACGATCCACATAAATCAGTCAGTTCAGATAGTCTTTTAAGGAGGACTTTCTCCTGAGGGACGCATTGGCCTAATCTACGGAAATGCTCTTATTGCAGACCCACACGCCTGCACGCCTCCGTGTCCATGAGCACTCGAACAACACAAAGATCACCATGAGTAGTACGCACATGCACAATTAATACTGTTGTGCAATGTTTGCTGCACAATAAGATGCACATAACATCGGTACGATGCAATTAGGATGTTTATTTAAGTCTCATGCGTTCATAGTGTGAGTGCGACCGCTTTTCATCACCACACAGCGTTGTGTTTTACATTTACATGATTGATTGGATACAAAAGGGGCCTATTAAAAAAAATGCTGCCTTGATTCCCCCTAAAAAATAACAACGCCTTGTGTAACAATAATTTATATTTGTCACACGAAAACATCGCCTACCAACGTGCTCCCTCTCAGCTAAACGGCAACTTATAATTTAATGGTCGTACAATTAATCAGCAGTGATGATTAATTGGTCTAATAAATGGCAACATAATTATTTATACAATTCAGCCTACTTACCCGTCTCGTAGGCCAGGCCTATTTGATTAACACTCAGAATAGTTATTGTTGGGTCATTAGGGAAAAAACTATTATGAGGCTGTAGTAAGCCAACCGGTTCTAAGTGGTAATGTGTTGGCCTATTTACTGTATGAATTGTTGGCATTTGTAAAATCGCCCCAAATTAATAGCTTTCATGAATATGTCAATACTCGAGATTGACATTTGGAAACGCCGTTTTGCACAGCTCCTGAAGTCAACTCCGCGGACCACCTTAACAAATCCTCCCGCCCCTAAAGCTTTTCTCTTGCGTTGTGATTGGAGGATATCCCATGGATGGAAGTGGTTGCAGAAATGCAAAACTTGTTGCTGGCTCCCTGGACGCGTTGATCTCACACAGCGCAAAGCGCCAGGCCAGAGTGTGTTCTGTCTGTGAATCGTTCCCAGCTGGATTAGACCACACCAGACCTGGGAGTTGGGGGACGCACGCAACAAAACACAGAGACACTGTAAAGGAGAGTCTGCATGGTAGTGGGAGCGCTTATTGCGCTGACGCGAAGGGCCAGGAGCCGGTGAAGGATGCTGTTCTGGAGCCGCTCTGGGGTGGCAGAGCGCGGGTAGTTATATGCCCATTGCTCGGGACTGAGTGCGCATAAGAGCCGACCCCTCCGGTTCCTCCGGTGCTTTTGGATTGCCGTTGTTTGGACATTCTATCGCATTGGACTTTGCGTAAATTACTGCTTAATCGTGGTTGGGAGTTTAATGACCACTTATAGGCATTTATAGCACAATTCCACCGCCGTTTAAAGCGATTTTTGTTGCAAAGCTCCAAGTGGACTTTTCCGTCTCCAACATGGAACTCTCTGAAAACTGGACATATTGGAACGTTTGAGATCGAAAAGCAGTCGTAAAGAGACAAATAAAATTGTTTCTTTTTCTAAATTTCGTCTTTTTCTTAACCCTCCGTTTGGCAAGTTGAAAAGAGATTTGTGTCGTTTTTGTCATGAAGAATTGCGCACAGATAACTCTGGAATACGACAAGTCTCGAGATTGATAAAGAAGATTGTGCTCGTTTTCCTAATATACTGACATAATAAAAAACAAAAGGGGACAGATACGCACAAGAAAACTGACATTTTACGCGCGCCCTTGGACACAGAATTTTTCTTCGGAGTGGCGTCGGAGAAGTTGGAAAAACAATTTAATAAGAACAATGAGAATTGATTTGGTGAGTCCATAGATTTAAAATAATAATAATTTGTTTTGCATCTGCTGGTACAATTCTTTTTCATATTTGTATAAATAATATAGTTGTCCCTCCTATTTTTGTTTTTGGACACAGACGGATAAACAGACCGTGTGCCTATGCCTTGCGAGGTAGCTGTCATGTTGGATTGATAATAGGGGAGTATGTTTGGGCTGGAACAGTTCGGATCCAAGATTAATAGCAGAAACCCTGGCCTGTCAGAGAGAAACATAAACCAACCAAGACTGAACATGGGTTCACATTATAAAAGCCCCAGTTTTCACACTGGTGGCCCTCCCGGATCGGTGGAAGCTGGCATGGGCCCTTTAAATGAGCCGCCGATGCTCGGGCTCAACATGAACATGAACGGAGAGCAGTACGGAGGCTTTCACTCACGGGGACACGCTGACATGCATGCGGGCAGTGGACTTCAGCAGCAGCAAGGACCCATGCATGGATTTTTTAACAACCAACCTCATCAAGGACATCCACACGGCCACCAACCGCACCCCCACCAACACCACCCTCATTTTAGTGGGAATTTCGGGGGCCCAGAGTCAGGGTCATCCTGTCTGCATGGTGGCAGGCTAATGGGCTACAACAACAATGGCATGGGACCACAGCAGGGCTTTGGAGAGGGGTTTGATCCCCTCGCCGAGGGCCAGGCCGGCGACGGCTTCCCGCCGCAGCAGCAGAGGTCCAACAACATGCCTGACTTCCAACACCACGGCCCTCCAAGTGGGAACCACGCCGTACCGGCCCCCTGTTTACCCCTGGACCAGTCCCCCAACAGGGCCGCCTCCTTCCACGGCCTCCCCTCCTCCTCCTCCTCCTCCTCCGAGTCCCACAGCCTGGAGCCGCGACGAATGCCCAACCAGAGCACCGTGGAGGGTCTCGAGTACAACTTCCCCAACGAGCCGCCGTCCGGGCATTTCGACGTCCCCGTCTTCTCCCCGTCCGATTCCGAGTCCCACTTTGGGCCCGGGCGGCCGGTGGTGGGCGGAAACTTCCCCGGGAACCCTGGAATGCCCCGGACCCCGGGTATGCAGGGGGCCATCTCCAAGGGCCACCAGCCCCCTCCTCTGTCCCAGCAGCCTCAGCCGCCGCCGCAGCACGGAGTGTTCTTCGAGCGCTTCGGAAACGGCCGGAAGGTTCCGGTGGGAATGGAGCCTGGCGTTAATGCCAGACATCCCCTACTGCAGCAGCAGCAGCAGCAGCAGCAGCAACAACAACAACAGGCGGGCTTGATTGCCAGACAGAACTCATGCCCTCCTGGACTCCCCCGGGCCCCCCACCCCCACCCGGAGCCCGGCTCCTCAAACCCCAACATTCTGGACGGCGGGGTCATGATGCCCGGCCAACACAACCAGTTTGAATATCCGATTCACAGACTGGAAAATAGGGGCCTGCATCCCTACGGGGACCCCATGTTTAATATGCAACAGCCGGCCCCCCCCGCCTCCCTCCCAGCAGCCCCCCAATCAGAGGCTGCAACACTTTGACTCTCCTTATATAAACATGGCCAAGAGGCCCAGGTTTGAGTTCCCCAACGCGCACGGCGGCGGTGAAGGGTGGGGCGGCGGTATAGAGAACCACCTCTCCCCCTCGGCCTACCCGGGTCTACCCGGGGAGTTCACCCCCCCTGTGAGCGAAGGCTTCCCCCCGGGGCCGCTGCAGCACGCGGGCCCCGACCAGCAGTCCCTGCAGCAGCGGCAGAACGCGGCCATGATGATCAAGCAGATGGCCTCTCGGAACCAGCAGCAGAGGATGAGGCAGCCCAGCCTGCAGCAGCTGGGCCACCACGGCGAGGTGCCCCCGGGCCCCATGGTCCACGGCGGCGGCCCCCCCGTGGGCAGCATGCCCCAGCCCGGCTTCGACCGGGAGAACGGCGGCCGGATGCCCAACTTCGACGGGCAGAACCCTCACGTCTCCCAGGAGAACGCCTGGTTCTCGGGGCCCCACCAGCCGGGGGAGATGATGTCCCGGCGCATGGGCGGAGCCAGCAACGAGGCCGGAGGCCACGACATCGGGCTGCAGCAGAACGGGGCGGGGATGATGTTCCGGCCGGGGATGGGCATGCAGGAGCCCATGAGGCTACCCGGGGACGGCCACGCGCCGCCCCTCCACTCCCCGGGCATGCACCCCCAGTTCGGCGGCAACATGGGCAACCTCTCGCAGATGCAGTCTCCGGGCGTGGGACACCCCAACGCACCCGAGAGGAGGCCGGGAGCCGACTTCCCGGCGCCTCCTATGGGAGCACAACCGACGTTCCCCTATGGCGGGGGCAACCGTCAGGGGGCGGCTCACAGCAATCCCCAGGGGGTGAACACCTCTCCGGGGAGCTACCCTCCCCAATCCGAGTTCCCCCCAGGCCAGCGGTCGTCAGTTAGTAAGCTGGGAGCTCTTTCCTTGGGGAATTTCAGCAAAACCAGCACTAAAGACAATGTTTTCGGCCAGAGCTGCCTGGCGGCCTTATCCACGGCCTGCCAGAACATGATCGCTAGCCTAGGGGCCCCCAACCTCAACGTAACGTTCAACAAGAAGAACCAAAACGAGGGCAAGCGAAAACTGAGTCAGACGGAGCAGGACATTAATAGCAGCACGGCTAATGGGACTGGCAGTGCTGCTCCTGAATATTTTCAGAGCGGCACTTCCCAGAACAGCCAGATGCCTGGCACTGGGAATAGCAACACTAAGCCTGCAAGTCAAAGCCAGACGGTGCAGGGGGAAGCCAGTGCCCTCTCCCCAAATTACAACATGGACGCTACCCCTTGCATTGAGGGGAAAGCAGCAACAGGGAGTGGGAGAGGGAGAGGGAGGAGAAAAAGAGACAGCGGACACGTGAGCCCTGGGATTTTTTTTTCCTCTGACAATGGAAACCCTGTTGTAAGTCCAGGCCAGCAGACCCCTTCAGCTGGCGTTGGGGAGAGGGGTGGGGGCACGCCCCACGAGAAACCCCTCCAGTCCCCCTCCTGGGGCAAAGGAGGAGACCTAATGCTGGGGGACCAGGCGGACCTGATGTCCTCGCTGGACAGCGGCATACAAAGTGTCACTAAGTCCGACGGCAGCTCTCCGCGTGTGGATTTTCCCGATGACGTCAGCACCCACTACGGCAACGAAGACGAGGTGTCCTCGAGCTCAGACCCGGGGGGCACCTCGGCCAACAAGCCCAGCCGCAGCCCCCTCATGGCCTGCTCCCCCAAGCTGCAGCAGCGAGCAGGGGAGCACGGGCTGATGAACGGACAGAAGCCCCTGGGAATGGGTATCAACAATCACACTACCTCGACACCTGACAGCTACGGCCTGAGTGGCGGCGGCGGCGGTGGGGGTGGAGGAGGGGGCAACGGGCTGAGCCACCCGGGCACACCTGGAATGGAGCAGGTACGCACCCCTTCCAGTACATCTGGTCAGGATGAGATTCATCCTCTGGAGATTCTGCAGGCCCAGATCCAACTCCAGCGCCAGCAGTTCAGTATCTCAGAGGATCAGCCTCTGGCTATGAAGAATAGTAAAAAAAATGGTGACTGTCCCTCGCAGAATGGAGACAGCGAGCTGGCGGGCTGCAGTCCGGATGCTGGGAAGAGCTCAATGGGCACTATTGACCTTGACACCCTCATGGCAGAACAGCACGCCACCTGGTACGTGCCCAGTGACAAGGCCATGATGGACGGACCAGAGGATGACAAGGCCATGGCACTCTGGGAAAAGAAGAGCCAGAACAACAGCAAAGAAGGTAAGCACAATGTTATTGTTTATTTGTTAACAACAATAGAAATATATTATTCCGCTTCTATATTTCCGCTCTTTATCTCTTCTTCTCACTCTTCCTATCTTTCTCCCTTTCTAACGTAAGATTATACAGGTGCAGGCATCAGCTGGGCAATGTTTTTTCATGATTTCTTAGAGTCTGTTCGCCGGCAAATGCTATTATAATGAGGGGAAGGGAAACTATGGCCATTGGCAATCGTTCTCACCTTTTGTCCGTGATGTGCATCCATCTGTTTGGTTTGTGAGACAGACACTCCATATTTAGATGAGTGTTTGGGTTTTAAAATTGCCAATAATAATCGCAGAATTATGTTGGTTTTATCCTATTTTAAAATAGGGCTGAATTCTATATTTTTTATTTGGGAAAAGGAGGTGTAGCAGTCTATAAACTCTAGGCCTGGGGCTATAGACTATGAGATGAGATGGATTGAAAAATATATATATACAATAATGCAGAGCCGAAATATTTTTTGACCTCACTTAAAAGTTAAATTGGGCTTTTTCTGTTTGTGTCGATTGAATTGACGTCACGGTCATTTTTCTGCAGAGGAACTTAAAAACAAGAATGAAAAGTAAACATTTCCTGTGGTTATTTATCTTGGTTTTCACGGTGAACGGCTACATGGAGAAGATTAATAGTTTTGTAAGGATGTGCGTTTTGCTCAGCGGGACTTCCCTCGCCTTGTACGTGTTTGTTTTTGTGCTACAATAGGATAATACAGGAGTGGTGAAAGTGGATTGGGTTCAGATTGACAGGACAGGATTCTCCAGATAAGCGCTAAAAAAAACCTTTCCCATTCCAGTGGCCTGTTGCTTTGGCTTAGAGTACAATAACCTATTATCTCACGAGTAATAGATGATGATGATATTATAATATTAGGCATACTCATTTAATGCTTATAATAATAATGCTAATAATCGTAAAATAACAATTATAACAACTGTCGTAATTATTTAGTGACCAACATTTGTAAATAAGTCACTGAGGTCGAGGATGCGTTTGGGAGAATAAACGGTAAAAAGGGTTTTTCAAATTGAATTATAAATTCAGGATTAGTGTAATAATTTACAATGCACGTACTGCTATTTTTTTATTTACACGGTGGTCAATCAATACGTTATAAAAATATTTTTCATTTGTGTTTTATTTTAATTATAACAATAATCAGAGGCCCTAAAAGGTATAATAAATACTTATAAAATAAATAATAATTATAAAATACTAATATATATATAAAACATTAATAGGAATTAATAACGATTCATGTTATCATTATTATTAAGCTTGTTCTTATTATGCATGTTATTAGTTGAAAACGCATTTAACAGCCATCACATTGGGAACTAAACAGTCTAACGCTCTGTATTTATTTTTTGCTTGACACTGGTTGCCCTTTGTTTTTAACGACAAGTGGAAGCATTGATCGCGACGGTCGACTGCCACCAAAAGAGGCGATCATTTAATCGCCTCGACCAGCGACGCTCGGTAGAAGCGCTCTTCCTCACGTGAATAGGTAGCCCCCAGCGCGTGCTCAGCGGCGTCTCTTTGTTCTGGCGGTGGGAGCGGGAGAGGGGAGGGGGGCGCGGGGAGTCTGGAGTCAACACACATTGTTTGAGGAGACCGAGCAGTCAGCCCCTTACGTAGACCCCGGCTCTGTCGCTCCCTGCGACTCATTTCATAGCGGCTCGGTCGGCTTAGCTCAGGAGGTAGAGTTGTAACCGGGAGGTTGCTAGTTCGATCCCGGCTCCTCCTACAGCTGAGTGTCGAGGTATCCCTGAGCAAGGCACCTCCCCCTGACTGCTCCCGACGTACCCGGACATCGCGTGTGTGGACGGTTGTGATTCACTTATGATAAAGCGTATGCACCGGGGTTAACAAAAGCCTCTCCTATTTTACAATAAAAAACAACTAGGAATTTGCTCGTTGCTCTCGACTCCAGGTATCCCTTTTTTTGTCTTCTACAATCGGTGCATGCGCACTGTCGTATATTTTTTCGCGGGCTCCCATCTCTTCTTATAGCCTCCCCCCCCCCCCCCCCCCACCACTGCTCGAGCACAACGCACGCGGGGCGATCGATAGCTAGTTAGCACAAATCAGGAGGCTTGACAGCTTCTCATTTGAGTGCTTCAGACAGCGAAGATGAAAAAGGGCGGAGGTGTGGGGCTCGGGGATGGGGTGGGGGGGGGCTCTGAGATGAATTCTTGCTACGAGGGATGGTGCAAAATAACATGATCATTTAGCATAAGTCCAAGTCTTTTGATAGGATGAATTAATATAAACCCGATGGTTAAGGTGTTATTTTTTGTCATATAGGAGCAGGCTCAAATTCCTCAGCAGTGGAATGGGTTTATGTTTTCCAATTTGGCTTATCCCTCGGATCACTATTAATCACTGGAGAATTGTGCCAAATTAAATAGTTTAACTTAACGGTGAAAATAAAGTAATTCCTTCTTTAAGGTGGTCTTAATTAGAATACCTCATCAATACGTCTTTACAATGTGTGCCATTTCTTCTCGGTTTAGAGAGAAGAGATAAGCAAATCAAAGGGTTATTTTATTGTAGGCCTATATGTTTAAAAGACCAATGCCATGTTAACCTACTGGTGCAGTTTTCAGTCGAGTAGATATGTTGAGTACACATCTATAAGTGTGTTTTTCCGCAGTCAATCCATTTGACTGCTGAGAGTGACAGACTGACCTGTGATCTTAGTGGAGAGGCCGAATAGATTGCTCAATAATTGTTGTTTTTTATTTTTTTACTTTATAGATTTAAACGATATGTTTATATTGACTTGAACTGTTTTTACTTTAGCATCTGGATTACGGCTTTTGGTTTTGGGTATAATTACGCATATTTGGACAAAAAAATAGAAAAAAGATTTGGCAGTCGTAGATTGGCATTCAGAAGAGTTTTCATCATTTCTGCGTCTTTGCGGCTGAGCTCTGACTCATCCTCCAGTCTTTGTGCTCAGACAAACTTCCACGGAATATTCCGGCTTTCGGGTGGAATTTGTTTTGCAGGTGTGTGTGTAGCCAAGTGTCTCTCCGCCACGGCCAGCATCTAACAGCCAGCCAAGGTCTCAGAGATGACACTTTTAATAAATTCAGTATTATCCTGCTGTTGACCACCAAATAAAAAGACACACACACACACACACACACACACACACACACACACACACACACACACACACACACACACACACACACACACACACACACACACACACACACACACAGAGCAGGACCATATACACCACTGGCCTGCTCAACTGGGCTGACTGGACCTTAGATGACACACAAGGAAGAACTCTATGGGAACTCTTTTGCTCTGTTGCTGGTCCCAGTTCACCCTCACCCAGGTCCCAGTGTGACTACTTAGGAGCGATGTGTTTGCTGTAGTAATCGCCCCCTTCAGAGCTACGCACTCGGCTTCCTCTGTCATTGATGGCGTGCGTGCGTGCGTGCGTGCGTGCGTGCGTGCGTGCGTGCGTGCGTGCGTGCGTGCGTGTGTGTGTGTGTGTGTGTGCGTGAGTGTGAGTGTGTGTGTGTGTGTGTGGTTTAGCCGCTAAGACACTGTAATACATGCTCCTCTAAGCCCTAGGGCCTGGGGGCTTAGAGCCAGTTTAACCATGAAAAAGGTTGTAACCCCACAGAGGTTACAAGGGGAATGGAAGTTGAAGAGGGGGCGGCCCACGTCGTTATTCAACCGGACACATTCCCCTCAACCGTATCAGCTCGTAATATTTCCCTTTTCTTATTTATTGGCTGCTCTGGCTTTTTTTTTTTTCCTTGAATTAACAAAAAAAAAGTAACGTTTGAATTTGGAAGTGTGTGCTCTATAGATAAGGGGTAGGGAGAAGGCGTAGGAAGTTAGGGTAATTTCAACTTTTCTTTGTATGCCCAAGGCTATTTATAATTTTTTTTGGGGGTTATCAAACCATTCTTCAGAGTTAACTCAGTATTTTCACTTTTCATTTGAGTCATCATCACTCGGATTAAATACTTCTATTGTATGAAGTCGATGGTCTAATATCATATTGCAGATTTGCCAAAAGGGAACCAAGTATTTATTTGACCTCAAACCAATTTAAAAGTTAAAACAAATGTATTGTTACACTTTGCTCCTTTTTCTTATATGATAATCATATATGTTTTTCATCGGATGGGTCGAATCAAATGCATATAATTACGTACCATATAGAACAGTATGACACTCATATTCAAAAATCCTTTTTGTCTCTTACCAACATACTTGACTTTATAGGAAGAGAAAGATAATCCTTATCATAGCAATTAGCCATTGTATAATTACAAATACGTACAGATTCATGGTGGCTTGATTATATAATTACTTGCATACTCATGCATGCATGCCAGATAATCCGCAAGATAGTTGATGAATTAGAATTATTAGTCTAAAGAATTCAATTGAACAGAAAAGGCTTCCATAAATAGCACTTCAATCAATTTGCAAATCCATTTGCTAATTTCATAATTAGAAATCCACAATCAGAACTGAGTCTATGAGTGCAACCAGAATGATGCTAGATCGTTCCTCAAATGCAAACATCTTGAATATATCTAGAATATGTTCACTTGTTCCTCAGTGAATTCTTCCAACGTGAAGAAAAAGTGAATTGATCAAGGTTGTCATAAAAAAAAAAGGAAACAAATATCAAAGCGCTTTAAAAATGTTGTCACATGCACACCATGCGAAGTGGAGGTTTGGAATGCTGGATGTTTGTTTGTTTGTTTTGCGGCGTTCGCTGTAGACATAGTATTCATGCCTTTCGACACTTTGTCAGAATTCATGTCCCAGACCTAATCTCAGCCACACACTCCATTAATTGTAACGCGGTGACAATATCTCTAAGTATATTCACTTAGGTTTGAAATAGTGCAGGGCAGGGAAAAAACACAACACTACTTGTTTATGTGTGTGTTTGTGTGTGTGTGCTCCTGTGTGCACGCATGAGTGTGTGTATATGTACGTGTGTGTGTGTGTGCGTGTGCGTGTGTGCGTGCGTGTGTTTGTGCGTGTGTGTGTGTGTGTGCGTGTGCGTGTGCGTGTTGTAAACACTGCAGCAGTGCGTCAGTGACAGTCAAAGGGAGCCTATTAACAGAGCGTGTGTGTGAGTGATGTGGGGTAAGAACGATGCTCTGAGGTGTCAGGCCTGATGCGGCTCCACAGAGCAGCAGCTCCTCTGGTGTTTCACTCTCTCCTGGAGGAGGAGAGCAATGGAGAGAATTAGAACGTGTCTCAGCATGAGGTAAATATTCTTCTCCAATGGATCGAGTGATGATGGGGGGGGGGGGGTGGGGGGGGGGTGGGGGGGGGGGGGGGGTGGGGCGGACTTAACTCGGAGATGAGGAGGAGATCAGTGCTACATTGTTTCCAGACGTCAGCATCAAAATCAGCCAAAGTGTCAAACTTCATCGTTACGCTCGTGTTGAATGAGAATTCCCACCCACCAAAAGAAATACTAAAAAAAGTACGAAAAGCAGGAAAGTGTTATAGCGAAAAGGATTGTTATAAGTGTACCTAAGTTGTGTGCGTGTGGCATGTGCACTACTTGCAAGTGTGTCCTCTAGATGTGTTGATGTTGTCGAGCTGCCAACGGCAATTATGTTATGGTTGGGAAAATTCTTTCGCCATACTGGGTAGTCTGTCGTCAGGCAGTTTTTAATTTGTAATGACGAATTGACAAGTGAGTTTATGACATCGGATCTGTCTCTCGTGGGAGAGAGAGGTGTAGAGGCTGATACAGAGGGGAGTCAGAGAGATTGAATTCTTTAGTTTTTTCTTTCTTCGGAAGACATGTTTTGCTCTTGAGGTTGGAGGGTCGATGATGGCGTCATTGTAAGAAAGAATACAAATTTTATTCGTGCATCTATTCTCGGGAACGCTGTAGTCTAATTTTTTTAGGGTGTTGATTTCCTTCTCCCATCGAAACAGAAGTATTAATCACACTTGTGGATCTAAAATAGTTTTAATCAATTTATTTCCTTTTTAAAAAGTTAAATGTGTAAATGTGGTACTATTCACGGCCAAGGGAAAAGTGGTTTGGTGTGTTACAGTGTTACAATAAAATACAAAAAACATACTTTAGGGCGTTTAAATTAGATACTAGGACACAGTTTCATCCCATGTGTATTCCGACAACACATTTCCACCACATGTAAACAGTGTCTATATCGGGCCCTCAAAGCCTCCGGACTCCTTCCTCGACAGATGCCCCTAATCCCCGACAATCCCACCGTTCTCCCTGGTGCCTGAGGTTTTCCAGGCGGGAAGTGTGCGCGCTAAAACAGCGAGGGTAATGCTAAAAATAAACCAAAACAAGAGGCTGGGAAGTAGATCAATGTGTCACCTACTTGGATGACATGGTGGATAGGTCCTGGACGCGGTCGGGATTTATGAGGGTAGCCCCTAAATCACTGCCTGTCTTCCCATTTGTGTCGAGTTTCTTAAGTGTGTCTTGCAGCCTGGGGAAAGGGGGTTAAGTTGTTAGCGTGTGTGTGTGTGGTGTGTGTGTGTGTGTGTGTGTGTGTGTGTGCGTGTGCGTGTGAGGGATAGTCTTGGACAGATTCAACTGTCAGGGAGAAGGGGACGTAAAACAGGGTTCGGTCTGGGCAAGTTGTTTTCCTTATTTATTTTTTTTGCAGGCCAGAGGAAAAGAAAGGAAATTCGAACCAAAATAACCCCTGTGCCCTTGCATGAGAACAGCCCCCGCCCCCTCCCCATCCTCCTCCACCCCCCCTCCTCCACCAGCACCATCACCGTATCCTCCCTGCTCTACAGGGAAAGGTCACACCTAGTCACCGGGGCGGACGGGGTGGGGCAGACAGCGTCCGGCGTCCCGGCTCCTAAACACACACCATCGCCTTAGGCTTCCTCTGGACGCTCAACACCTGGGGAGAGGCTCGTCCTTAGGAGCCACGCGGTTCACAACACCGACCTCCTAGGGAGACTCGGAATCACTGCTGATATCACGCCACGTCTTTCACCCCACAGTTTTACATTCCGACGTTTATATTAGAAGGGAAACTTCTATCCTAATTCTGTCAATCTTTTGGACAGTGATAAAAAAAAAAGAAACGGTCTCATCCGGCAGCATGCTTTGGATTTATAGAAGGATGATGATGTCTAGATTGTGAGTTTTTTCTATTTTTCTAAGCTTTTCTATGTTTAGACTTATCTCGCGGGTGTGAGTGTGCGTGTGTGTGTGTTTCGTTGTGTTCCAGCACACGTCTGTGTGTGTGCGTCAAGCGAGTGTGTGTGTGTGTTTGTGTGTGTGTGTGTGTGTGTTTCGTTGTGTTCGAGTGCGTGTGTGTGTGTGTCAGTGTGTGTGTGTCTATGTGTTCCAGCATGTGCACGCGCGTGTGTGCGTGTGTGTGTGTGTGTGTGTGTGTGACGGGTATGCGTGTTGCTGACAAAGGCGGGCCTCCACACAGGGCCCTGGTGGTGGTAGTTGTTATGCTAAAGGAATCTGACCTGGAGCCACACACTGTCATCGGAGCCCAGGGCCTTTGGGGCTCTTTGTGTCAGGGACCGACGCATTCCGGTCGGGCCAGCCTGTGTTCGCCGGGAACGGGGTCGAGCCCCGGGGAGCGCCGGGGGTCAAAGGTGAAGAGTTGTCATGGAAGTCGAGCCGCGGATAGAAAGAGAAGGGGGCCTTCCGTGCGGGATTGTGGGTCCTGGGAAATCAATGTGACGGCTCTGTGCTGCTCCCCGCCACCCCCCTCCCCCCAAAAGAAGAGGAGAAGCCTTGTAGACGCCATCGCTTCCGCGCCTCTGTCCATTTTGTGTTTGCATCATCAACCTCTACATTTATTTTACTGTTTTTGTAA
>NC_044058.1:25805942-25810942 GCF_902167405.1 Gadus morhua | reverse complement strand
TGTTGATGATGATGATGATGATGATGATGATGGGGTTGGCGGTGATGGGGGTGAGGGTGGGGTGACGCAAGCGGGTCGAGTCGACAGGAGGAATGCTAAGCCGCTCTCGCCCAGTCACGGGGGTGGGGGGGGGGGGGGTGGTGGGGAGAAAGACTTTTTTACGCTCATATAGTCACACACATACACACATGCACATACACACCCCTCAACTCAAAACAAACACACACACACACACACACACACACACACACACCGACAGCAGCGTATACGCGACGCATACATCCGCGCCTAGGCATCGCCCGTCCTCTTTCATACACACCACCTGACTTTTCAACCACACGCGACGCTGTGGACAGTAGAGCTTGGGCAATGGCCAACCATTAGCTAACCACGCCCACATCTGAAAAAAACCTCAAGTCAATCTTTTCTTTTTTTTTTGTTTTGTTTTCTGTTTTTTTTTTTTGGGTTGTTTGATTTTATTTGTTGTTTTTTTCATTGAAGAAAAATCTAGAAATGTCTGCAAAGGAGAAAAACAATAACCAGAATTCACCGATGCTCAGTTTTCATTGGCTGCGGCGTGTATACCAGTTGGGAACAGTGTGTTGATTGCGTCTCTTTTCTCGCTCCCCCCCCACCCCCCCCCCCCCCCCCCCCTGTCCTATCTAGAATGCCACCATGTCTCTCAGTGGCTCCTGTGCATCGCTCTCTCTATCTACCTTTTAAAGTCTAATCGTCACCAGATATACGTAGAATTACTGATTTACTCTTAACACTCTCTTAAAGCCTCTCTGTGTATGTGTGTATATTGCTATGTTTTTTTTACGCCGGCATAAACCCAGATGAGGCAGGACAATACGAAGAAGAGATCGGAGAGTAGAGAATGCATTGAATGTAGCCAAGATTTATTTTAATTTTTTTTCTGAAACACACATTTCTGTCTTCTCTCTTTCTCAAAGTAAAAGTTTAACCAGATTTTTGTTTTTTTACAGTATATATTATTTCAGGATTTGCTGATCTCACGTGATCTGGTAATCCTCTTCTCCTTCTCATCTCTCCTCTCCTCTCCCCTCTCTCCTCTCCTCTCCGTTCCTCTCTTCCTCTCCTCTCCTCTCCTCTGCTCTCTTCCACACGATCACCTCAAGAGGCTCAACCCACTAGTATACAAATCAGCCAAATGGGAAACTGAAAGCAGAGGTCGAGAGAATGATCAAGAGACTATTGGTATTGCACATGTAAAGTAAGAGAAATGTTGTGTGTTAGGCAATCTTGTAATCTTTAAATAAAGCTTCTGTTAAATTTGAATTTCTGAAACCATGGACGGAGGACTGTGACGGCGATTTCTGAACTGAATTTAGTTATTTTTTCTCTTTCTTTTTTTAAATAATATGTAAAGTGCAGTCATCTGTTTTCCTGCATATTGTATATATCTGTATATGTTTTATTGAGTAACTAAATAACAATAAATATGATGTTAAAGGTGACATTTGTTTCCTGTTTTCATGGGCTTGTTATATTATATTAGATTTATATATCATATAACATATATTAGGATCATTATTACATTTATCACATCAGATAACACAGATCAACTGCAAATATGAAATCCACAAATACCCTGTACCATGCATAAAAATATGCATACAAATAATGTGAGGTGCCCTTTCATGCTAAAAATATCCCGTCATGTGGTGATGTGTACCTGGAGAATCATCAATACATTCACTGCACACTTTATTTCAAGTGACAGGCTGGCAGGGACTATGGCTGTCACACGCCGTACAAGAATAGCAGGCAGGAAGCAGAGGAACGGACATGATAGAAAATGAGGATTCCTGGTGACACAAGGAGCTTAGACGATTATCCCATAAACTCCTGGGTTTGATTCCTGCTCACCTGCTCTTTGCAACATACCCCCCCCCCCCCCCCCCCTCAGCCCCTTTTACCCCCAAACGGGGTACATATCCAACAAAATCAAACACAGTAGCATTTTGAAGAAAAAAAAGGTGAAAGGGTATAGCTAAAACGTTCAAGCGCTGTGGACAATTTGCAAAAGCATTTCCCATTTTTCAACCTAAAATATTATGTGTGATGTATTATTCGCTATGAACGACGTTGAATGAAATGTAAACGTCATTAGTCTATCGCTGCCTTTGTCTCTAATGTATCCAGTCTCACTGCATCTCTATTCGCTGGCTCCCCTTCGTCAGTGCTCCTCAATCTGCTGCCTCTGTGTTCTCTTTATTGGCCATCTGCATGGCTGCTCAATGCTGATCAATAGCTTCCCCGCGCGCGTCTCTGAGGTGGGGGGACGTCGATACTGCCTAACAGAGCCACTGATCAACCCACCTCACCGCTGTCTGGGACATCATCCACCCACCGTGCCTCACACACACACACACACACACACACACACACACCACACACACACACACACACTCACACTCGCACACATACACAGTTACACATATATACGTACATATACCCACACACACGCACATACATACGCACGTACGCACGCACACTCATACAAACCCACACACGCACATACACGCTTGCAAACACACACACACACACACACACACACACACACACACACACACACACACACACACACACACATCACACAAAAATACATGCATGCACAAAGGAAAAATACATTATATACACAAAGAAAAATGATATGCACGTACACACGCTTACACACACCTGACACACATAGTGATGTTCATGCACAGACATACACACTGCTCTCCCTGTAGGACATTGTGTGTGTCTGTGCATACGTGCCCGTGTGTGCACATGTATGCGTATGCGTGTGTGTGCGTGTGTGTGCCTGCGTGCCCCGTGTTTGCCCATGCATCCGTAACCGTGTGTGTGTTTCAGCCCGTGTGCTCCTGCTGTGTGTGAGCGGGCCTGTGGTGAGTGTGATGCACAGAGAGCTGCCTGGTTGGAGCTGGCCGTCTGAAGGCCTGTCATGTCATCTGGGGGGGAGGGGGGAGCCCAATGTACGTTGATCACCAGCGGCTCACTGCAGTGCAGTCAGGGATGGATGTTGCCCAGAATTGAGATTTCAACGTATTTTATTCATATGCAGCGATTGAGGATATGACCTTTATTTCATTCACCGTACTTTATAAGTGCAGGCCGACAGGGAATAATATAACACACATTTAAGGCAATAACAAAATCAAGATATGCCTTGATTGGTTTTGAACTAATTCAACGTACACTTGGTGAATAAATCTATATTATGCATTATATTTTTATCTACACTGACAGTGTTGATATTGGAGGTGTCTAACTTATCGTTGTTTGTTCAAGCTATGCAATTAAATGTATTTTCCTCTGCTATGGTTCTGTGTTTGCTATATTTTTTTCACTGTTCCTGAGGCTATAGCAGTAAAGACAACTACAATGAAGACACGATACATGTAGTCTGAGCTTTCTAAAATAGGACGGCAAGATAATTGCAATTTGTCCAGTTTGCATCGCTTCTGATTCATTTGCCCATGGGTGTGTTGTGTGTGTGTGTGTGTGTGTGTGTGTGTGTGTGTGTGTGTGTGTGTGTGTGTGTGTGTGTGGTGTGTGTGCGTGTGTATGTGTGTGTGTGTGTGTGTCTGTTTGTCTAAATGCACTTACAGCTTTTCAATAATTATCTTCAACAAAGTGAATTTGCCCTGAAACAGAGGCATCGAAAGAACACTTGATTGAACAAAAAATAATACTCTCTTCAGGTGTTCATGAGAACCCAACAAGCCTCTGCTGCATTTCAAACTTTCCCTTTGAGGCTGCGTGAATGTTTGTGTGAATGGATGAATGTGTACAAATGTAAAAGTGCTTTGAGTATCCTGACATTTTCACTGTGCGTTTGTTTCAACACATTTGATTTCAACAACATCGATTCCCATTTTGATCTGTAAGAACTAGACATGTTTAACTCTTTAAATTATGCACCTTTCAACTGCACGCACGCACACACACACACACACACACACACACACACACACAGACACACACACACACACACACACACACACACACACACACACACACACACACACACACACACACACACACACACACACCACACACCACACACCACCACACACACACAACTCGAACTGCATGTCGAGTTTCATTGAAAACACAAAAAGGGCCCACCAATCAGAACACCAACATCCCCCTCCGTCACCCAGCCTCTAGAACGGACATCCACCCGGGGACGTGACCGTCTCCTACCACGAGGTGTGCGCCGTTGCCCACTGTGGTGATTAACCGTGGCGGGGGCGAGGAGCCACCCTGGGCTCGTCTGTCGCGCCGAGCAAGCCCGCCGCCGCCGCGTTAGGGAGTCTGGCTGCGGTTCCCAGAGCCGGGGGCAGCCAGCGGCGGGACACAGTGACGGGGGACGCCTGGGGGATATTGGCTCCCCGTCAAGATGTATGGGGCTGGCTGCCTCCCTTCAATGGGCCCGGTCACTTTGTACGGCGGCCATGTTGTGGGGGGGGGGGGAAGGAGGGGGGGGGGGATCGCTGTGTGGTCGCCTGAGAACTTGTGTTTCCCAGCCAACATGCATCTGAAGATAACAATTTCAGCCACGCCGGCTAGCCATGGAGCCGCGGGGGGCGGGGCTCGGCCAATCGCGGCGCTCTCATACGGTCCCTCTATGCCTCCCCTATAAATACTTCGCCTATTTGTATAGAGACGATATGCATCTTTGGGAAAATACCACAGTGTTGACATAGGAGCAACCCCCATCCCCGGAATCCCAACCATCCCTCTGTCTCCCAGTGCCTCGTTCTGTCTCCCAGTGCCCTCGTTCTGTCTCCCAGTCCCTCTCTCTCTCCCTCATTCTCACTCGCTGTCCCTCTCACTCCCACTCTCTCTCCCCCCTCTCTCACTCCCAGTCTCTTCAGACTCTCTCTCACTCCCAGTCCCCCCACTCTCTCACTCCCAGTCCCTCTCTCTCTCCGACTTTCTCTGCAACCTCTCTCACTCCAAGT
>NC_044058.1:25477962-25493017 GCF_902167405.1 Gadus morhua | reverse complement strand
CAGTAGAACCGGCTCCTAACCCTAACCGGCTTTTAAATGTCATGCAGCTTATTTGAATACAAGATGGTGCTGCATTGAAAACAAAATGGTCCCGCAGCATAACTTCAGCACAGTTAAAATAATCGTCTACTCTAAATGACTGAATAAGAGTGTTTGAATGCTTGACAGAATGTATGAAAATCAGTGGTCAGATCTCAGCATTAGCTCAGTGGTCGGATTTGAGATCCGGATCTCGGATCACAAATTATATAGTCGGATCTCAAGTGCAATATTTCCAAAATATAAGACCAGCTGAAAACATTACTACAACCATTATCATTGAGAGAAAAATGTCTTCCAAATCCTTGGGAACAAATAAAACTAACTCTATAGAAGCATAACGATTTTTGTGTGAATTCAGCGATTTTAGAAATGTCCAAAACAACACTGCCCGGTTTCAGCATCAACCACAGCACTCGGTGGGGCTTTCTGATCGGCCGACCGAGATATGTCCGGAGCCAAGCAGCCAGTCTTTGGCCGGCTCCAGACTAATATCTTAAGGCAAGACCTGAGGTCAACTGGCAGGATTTAGTCTGACCCTATAAATTCATAAAAATACTTACATGCTGCTCCAACTTTTTGTACTCTGTGTTGTTTGGCCGGCGGGCTGTTTTGGAACGCTTGCCTTCCAAAACAAAGGCAAATATCTGAGAGAAAAAGGTAAGAAGTAGAGTAGGTTTTTGTTACAGGTTAAAAATTTACTCAGACTGGCCTGATGCCAATAAACCAGAAAAGCAAGAAGAACGATAAGAGTTCCCTCCTCCCTGTTGGATAAAGGACAAATGTTTATGCTTAAAGACAATGTAAAGACAATGGAGACCTAACATATAATAAAACAGATAGATTAGATGCATGGATATATTATAGTTTCTTCATTGAATTATAACAGATTATCTATCCCTTTTCATGAAATATACTAAACATGAAAAAATACCGTCAAGGTAATGTCAATGAAAGCACAATGTCTACTACTTTTTGAGAATCTGAGTGGGACAGGATAAGTACCTTGCGCTTGTTGTGGTAACCGACGTAGAGCAAGGCCACCAGGAAGGCAGCACACACGAGGTAGGCAAAGAAGTGACTGCTCTCCGATTCAACCTTGTCGCCGAGCTGCACATGCTCCTTCTTCTCCCCGGCGTTTTTCGGCTCTGTGGGCAATTTATTAGACCCTACAGCCTCCTTTTCATGAGACGTAGCTTGCTCAGCCACCTCTCCAGCAATCTCTGAACTGTCTTTTCCCCCATCTTCACCTTCGGCAGTGTTTGCACCATCCACAATCTCTTCAGTTGGGGATTTCTTATCAGGTGTACCTTTCCCTTCCACACCTGTACTGTCCCCGACTCTTTGACTTTGGTGGCAGCAGCTGGTCCGGCCACGTCATTAGAATTGGGAATCGGCTTACCCGGATTGGGTTGCACTGGACTGACCTCCACATGTTTGACTTCTGTTACTTTTGGAGCTGGACTCATCCCCTCACCAAGTTTGGGTTTAACCACAGGTGGATCTGTCACAATGGGTTTATCTGGATTGACCTCCGTTTCGTTGGCTTCTGGTACTTTTGGAGCTGGATTCACCCCGTCAACAAATTTGGTGTTAATCACAGATGTATTGGGTTTCCCTGGACTAACCAGGGTGAGGTTTAGTGCTGGAACATGGTTTACATCCGGATCAAGTGATCCTATATGTCAACACAAATAACAACGTTTGTGTGAAATGACAGAGATGCAACAACGACAACAAAAACGTTACGTTATGACAAACCATTCAATACTTATTTATCTATGAGAAGCTGATGATTGATCGCTGCTCTGAAGAACAGCTACTCACCACCAGGGATGCTGTCAAACCACACAAACAGCGTGATTATCACAGAAATCCTGAACATCACGTCCATCGAAATCGACACAGCGTCCGGGTGGATGTCAGGTATCAGCCGGTAAAAAACAGTACTTCTCAATCCGACGACTGGTCGGTGTTGGCACACCAGAAGCTGTGTCGTTGACAGTGTTGACGAGCTCGTTTCTTCTTCCGCATACAGCTGCACACGGTAACCAGTGTTGCCAGATTGGGCAGATTGGGCGGCGAATCTGGCCCAATCTGGCAACACTAAAAGTAACGCCAGGAGGAGCCTCTTCTTCCCCTGCAGCGGAACAGGAGCTGTTTATGCAGGGTGTTACTCTGTGCTGCCGCGTACAGGTCAACCTGGGCTATTACACCTACACCGCTTTTGAAAGGCGGACAGCCTTTGACGCACTCGCGACGCACTCGGCAGATGGCAGTGGTGACTTTCGTTGTAATTTAGATGTGCCATGGAAAGGTGTTTTATTATTGGAACATAATGCGGGGATCGTTAATAATGTTGTGTGCAGGTTTTTTTCTTTTTTTTAACTAACTCCGTAGAAAATAAAAAATATATAGGCCTATTTTTATGATTCAAAGAGCTGAAATCGTGAGGATGTGTACAGAGCCTTATGATGATATAATGATCATCATCCAAAAAACAGTAATGGCGCTTTACATCCCAGCAGGACACGAGGAGCCTGTGGATTGGTATGAATCAATCAATCAATTAACACATCTTAATTGTGGTAAGCTGTTTGACATTTGAAAAATTCGCTCGTTTTTGGGGGGGATAATTAGGCCTAATCCACATCTTTAAGGTCAAATGGATATGAATAAATCATCAGAAGATTATGTTGAGATAGCAGCCAGCTGAGCGTCGCTATTTTAAGCAAATGTTTATGAAAACAAGTTTACAAAAACTCTCGAACGAGCATATATTCAGGGGATTTAGTTCACAAAATGTATCAATATTAACGTTAACTTCATAATGTCGTAATTTAATTAATAAATTGCGAATGTGTTAATTACAACTATTATTGTGATCTGTAGGCCTATACATTGCCGGTAAAATTCGGTAATTGAGGGTTCTCGATTAGCTAAAGGATCTATTTCGGGCTTCCCTCAAATTGATTCAAGATCAAAGCAGTGACCACAATGAACCCTGGCGTGAGATTGGGAGAATTTAATGAGCAGAATTAGCATGTATTAAATCTCACCTTGTTCTGACAGCGCAGATACTGTCAACACAGCCAAATACGTTAAAGAAACGAATATATGGGTAGCAGATGGGTTGTATATCCACGACCAGCTGATTGAGTAGCCTATAAGGGCATTCACAGTAGCCATGAGTAAATCTATTTAGATGAGGCCCATAATGACCTAAGCCTTTTTACAAAAAAAAAAAAAAGTTCGTTATTGCTTTAAGGTTCTGAGACCAGTATTCAATCTGTATGAGAAATTATCATATGGATGGTAAATATGGCAGGATGTGTTAAGGTGTTAAAATATATAGCCTGCTATTGACATGTAGACCCATTCCACTATACCTGTCGGCCACTCGGCCTACGATATTGAAAAAAAACATTTTATAATTATTTTTCCTTAATAAAATACTAATCGGATTAGAAAACACACATTCAGCTGAATGTCTGGACTTGGAAGGGAAGTACAGTATAGGGTCTAGTTAAGCACTTAGACTCCCAACTCCGTGATACTAATTTTTCAGTGCGGGGACATTGTAACTAATTCCCCTCTAGTCTCATCTATTGGATAACTGGCCGATCCCTGGCACCGTGCCGTCACTGCAAAGCCACCAAAAACGCCTTACCTACCTCGTTGTATTTTCCACTAATTTAATTGCCTAATGAGATCCCTGGGGCTACATCCCATTACCTCTGAGTTAATTAAAACCTTTGCCAGTGTGCCAAACGGTGAATAAAGATGCGGTAAAAGTGCAAGAAAAGGATCAGGGAGACGGAGGAGGCTATGCCTCGGAGGGGAGTGACCTGCTTTTCTTTAGCTGTTGTTGTGAGCGTTGAATATTCCAGGAAGAACCAGATGTCTATTACTTTTTTAATTGTTGTAGGCCTACATGTTTTCTGGCGTTGCATGTTGTTACCCTGGTTCGGGCTGCTCGCTCTTTTCCAACGTGGTTACCCTAATTTTTGCGTTATTAAACATTCACACTTGACTTGATTGGGACTCATCCGCAGTGTGGATCAGGTTGTCGTTTCGTGCGGAGACTATGGATGCAGACAGATGCAGACAGAATAATCCAGCGATACCCTCGTCTATGTTACAGTGTGACAACAAACCCAATGGGAAGCATAGAAACAGCCCGATATATAATACCCACCGCACTTTCATTTACTTATACTGTCAGTTTTTTTTAATATGCTTACAAAAGACATGTGGTATGAATGTAATGTTCACAGCGGCTGCTGTATGGGGAATATTAATCCAGACCACAATAACTTGTTAAAGAAAATTGTGCTTGTTAAGTCAATGGAACATGTTGTTAAATGCAAGTGGAAAACAAGAATAAATTGAGGCATTTGTATTAGGAAACCATTTCAAATGTTTATTTAACATGTCAAAAAAAGGGCACACACTTGCAAATTGAAAAGGGGGCTGCAATTATTGGCCAGCACTATGACTTCAATTTAATACTAACATTAATCAAGTTTTGGCTAAAAAGAGAAGACATTTTTTGTTCCTTTTTTTAATGTTTTTTTTTTTTATAAAGAAACTTTATGTACATCGGTTCTTTTATACAAGAGGTTCATTGGATAAATGCATCAACAAAGAACAGTTCTGCAGTAAACTTTACAAAAAAATACACTTTGTTTCGTTGCGAGGTGTGGAAAAGGACGCGGTCAAATATTGACCAAGAGTAATTCTTCATTTCCGTTATTTAGAAAAACAATAAAAACAACAAATCTAATGCCTATTTCAAAGAAAAGCAATGTACAGCACAATACATGGAGGGAAAGGGCGGCGGATTATTCCTTTCAGTCATTTGATTTGGTGACCAGGGAGAGGGGCTGTGACTGGAACAGGGCGTGGTGCGAGTGGAGGGCGGCCTGGTGGAAGGGCGACGGCGGGGACAGCATGGAGGGGTGGAGGGACGCGAAGGGGATGGGCCGGCTCAGGACGGGGGTGGTGGGCTGGCTCCCGGAGCTGCCCATCGGGACGGAGGAGGAGGAGGAGGACGGCGACGAGGACGAGGAGGACGTCGAGGACGAGGAGGCCCTCCCGGAGATGGGGAAGTGGTGGTGGTGGTGGGGGTGGGGGTGGTGGGCCACGTGGTGGTGGTGGTGGTGGTGTGCTGGTGCATGCGGCCTCGGGCTTGGTGGTGAGGGACAGGGGCTGGGCCTGCTCGGAGTGGGTGGCCGGGGCGGCCGGGGACGCCAGCGCCGCGGAGGGCGTGGCCGGGGAGTCGAGCATGCTGCCGTGGGACGAGGCGGGGCTGTCGCACATCTTCTCCGGGGGCAGGTACTGCACGCACTGCTTCTTGTTCCTGATGGAGAAGTCTGCAGGGACAGAGAGACACATACGATGAGTCGGACCGATAAGTTAAGATCATGCTACGGCTGATGGTTTCAATCTGATTATGCGTCCCAAGCCGGTTGGGGCGAGACAAACGATCTGACAAATACAAATAAAATACAAAAAGGACAAGATGGTCACATGGGGGAGTGAAAGAAAAGACTTGGGATGAAATTTCAGATCATTCCGACAAACGTAGGCGAACAAAAGGCAAACCACGGGAGGGGAAATTAAGTTTGGGGGCGATTTAAATGGGAATGTGTGTATAGAAATAAGTATGCAAACAAATCTATGGGGATGATATAAGTGAATGCATTGACATGTCTTTTAAACACTAGGATGGACTAATCCTGGGAGGGTCTGCTAAGAAAAACGGCAGCAGACATACCTGCCACCATTAGCAATGAACTTCATATGCTGCTTGTCAAGGCGTGGAGGAGAGTGAACAGGTTAGTCAATTTGAATAAAGGAGAGAGTTTAACAAAAGACGGAAAAGAAAGGGGTGTAAAAAAGTTCATTCATGAATAAATAAGTGACTAATACAATCATGTTTCTTTTTTTGGGCTGCGCTCACGCTTGCCTCGACGCATCTCTTGAGATTTCCAGGTCAAGTGAAGCAAAGGCAATGTTATTTCAAACAGGAGAGGCTCTCTCTTTTCGCCTCCTCTACTCTATTTTAGAACAAAGGACGTTAAGAAGCGGCACAGAAGGACAGAGCAAGAGACCCCCTTACCCTCTGGTGTTGAGTCTGGCTTATTATCTCTCTTCCTCTTTTTCCGCTTTCCCTGTAGAGATAAACAAAAACAGCGCAGTCAGTAAAAACAGCCCACTCGCTGGTGTCAAAGTGAAAGTCTGCGGCCAAAGCCCACAAAGACCCCCTGATGTTTTTAGCGAGAACGACACAAGCTCTATTAGAACTAATAACAAACTCAAATGAGGATAGTTCTTGGTTATTATTGTTGGCTGTGCGTGCGCGACGCTCTGATTGTGGAGGGGTTCCACTCACGTAGTTATCGCGGGCTGACCATCCGGGGTAAAGCTGGGAGTGCAGTTGCCGCTCTTTCCTCGCCAGCTCGTAGTATTTGGCCTGCTCCTCTCGTGATAGCGAGTGCCACTGAAGACAGAACCGTGGAGATAAACATGAGGAGGAGATGGATACCCAGGCCTACACACACACACACACACTCACACACACACCACTCTACATGTAGCTCCAACACACACACACACTAACACACAAGTCTAAATACAGATCCAACACACACACAAAGACACACGCACACACACACACACACACACACACACACACACACAACAGTCGACATGTAGCTCCCACACAATCACACACACACACACACACAATCACCCACACCAGACACAGAAAGTGTTCTCTGCCTACCCGTCGCCCCAGAATCTGATTGATGGCAGCACTCTCTTTCAGGGTGCATTCTGCAACGACTTTGGCCCTCATCTCCTTCATATACAGCATGAAGGCGTTGAGCGGCTTCTTGATGTGGGGCTTCTTGTCTTCCTCTTTCTTGGGAGGTCCGGGCGATTTCCGGCTACGAACAGGAATGCGAAAATGGGTTATTGCCAACCGACCAAAAACCCTTGGCTTAAGACTACGTTCTCATCAAAAAACATGAATACTGGAATCTGGGTCATCCAGAAAGATAGAATGTTTGTGCGTGTGCATGCATGCGCGCGTGTGTGGGCGCTAGTCTGTGTGTGGTGCATGTTTGTGTGCGTGAGCGTGTGCGAAGCAGTGTATGTGTATGCATGTGCGTGCAAGTACGTGTGCGTGAGCGTGTGCTACGCAGTGTGTGTGTGTGAGGGTGTGCATGCGTGACGTGCATGCGACATAGTGGGTGTGAGCGTTGGCGTACGTTTGTGCGCATGCCGGTGTGTGCGTGCCTGCATGTATGTGTGTGTGCGTCAGTGTGAGTGGGATCCTCAAAAGGGCTCCTTCTTACGCGTGCATGGAGGAACTGATGTGGTCGCCGTGCGGCTCCTGCTTGATGGCCGGGCTGACGATGGCCGGGTGGGGGATCCCCGTCTGGTGCAGGCCGTGGGGGGAGTGGGTCACCATGTGGGGGGAGAAGCGGCTGGACACCAGGCTAGGGGGGGGACAGGGGGGGGGGGAGGGCAACGGTTCACAGCCAGATCCAAACGGGAGATCGCTCGTGTCGACGGGTGTCAAAGGGGACATTTGCGATAGCGCACGATCACACACACATCCATACACACACACACAGACATATACACATTTGCACACACGCACATCCGCACACACACACACATACATATGCACACACACACACACAAATATACGCATTCAGACACATACACACACACAAACACACACACATACACGCACATATATATATATATATACAAACACACACACATACACACACGACACATTTACACACACACACACACATACACACATACACCCACACACCCAAAACCACCCAGACACAGGCGCGTACAATCTGTCGGCGTCGAGTGTGTCAACCATATCCGTCTAGACCCGCAGAAATGTACCAATCGTCAAATAAAGGCCCCCATTCAAAGGCCCTTTTATTTCAGACAAGGGTGAAGAAAACGCGGTGTGTGTTGTTACCGTAGCGACAGCATGTACGACACCTGAAACCTCCCTGACTGCGCGGCAGACCACGTTGGGTCGTGCCACCGCCTCTTTACACTGGGTGCAACAACAGGGCCACAGTGTCTAACTTTCCGTTCCTTGTACAATATGGCATTGTCATCGCCAAGACCCACTTCAAGAGCGGCAGGTCACATGCTCTAGTAGTATTTCTTTCTTTCTTCATTTTTTAGATTCTCTTTCTTTTTTTGGTTGTTGTTTGGCAAATGTACTTTCAGACGCTGTCATTGAAGAGCTCACCATTTGTACAGGGTGTAAATGGGATATTGTTTCATAAATAATAACGGCTTTGTGGTTTAAAACCAACAAGCATTTACGATTTTGTTGTATAAAAAGCCTGCGGTACCCACAAACACACACTATGTGATTTTCAGTCTGATGAATGACAGTCCTATTAAGTATGCTATTGTTTATTCATTGTGTACTGAGTAAAAGAATAATGTATAAATTATTATATCCATAGGCTCTCATTACGTTTTGATTCATAATTCCTTCGCCTTCTATGATCATCCCTTTAAATATACATTTTTTATGTACAATTTCATGGTGGATTTATCATTTTATTCTCCTCTTGCGGTCATCAGCGAGAGACTTCCACAGTATTGATCCGATCGCAGGGCCTGCTTAAATATTTCATTTCATACCAACAACCGGAAGGCTGGCTACAAATCTTTCTAATTTTAACAGTGGGGCCGAGATCCAAGTCTAATGGGCTTATAGCGTCAGACGAGCTTTGATTCGCCCTGATCGATACCCAGTCCTTTCATCTCAGTGTCTCACACAGAGCAGACTGAGCTCACACTGCAAGAGACACAGCTGCTGGAGGCGAATGCTGCTGCCGAATGCAAATGTATTCCTTTACGTTAAGCCGACACAGAAACAGTGAAAACGTATATGTTCCCGTGTGGTTGGTGCGCCCCATGGAAGCTGAAGTCGGTCTGACAGTGGCTTTTCCAAAGCAACAATGAAGGGGAATTTTCGTGCTAAAAATTCGTCCCCATGCCTTCCCCGAACACAGAGAGAGAGAGAGTGCCTCGCAACAACAAGGTCCATTGGCCGCAAAACTGACAATTAATAACGTATTGTTTGGTGTTGTTCAATAGGCATTAACGTCCTGAAGACATGGTGTCCAAAAAAAATTCCAAAACAAAAAGCAGAGGAGACAAGTGATTACAGCCTGTCGTTTCACCGTCCCGTATAAGGTATCCTACACGCCCGGGGAGTTTGGTGTTAGCGGCGGGGTGGAGGGGGGGCGAGCAACACCTGATCCACTCACCTGGACATGGACGCATTCATCGCCAGCGCTGGATAGGGGTGACGGAAGCCCCCCGGGGGGATGGAGTACATGGGCTGCCCTTGTCTGAGAGTGTGGAAGAAAAAGAGAGAGAGAGAGAGAGAGAGAGAGAGAGAGAGAGAGAGAGAGAGAGAGAGGGAGAGAGAGAGAGAGAGAGAGGGAGAGAGAGAGGGAGAGAGAGAGAGAGAGAGAGAGAGAGAGAGAGAGAGAGAGAGAGAGAGAGAGAGAGAGAGAGAGGGAGAGAGAGACAAGGGGGGAGGGGTGTCAGTAAGACCCAGATCCAGCTGACTGTGACTTTAACCTGGCAGAACTAATCCTTCACCAAATCAACTCAAATCCCCAACTCAAATGCTTGCCCAACGGCACCAGGGCAATCGATTAGAAGGCCCTCAGCAGAACCCTTCTGTGGGTTCGAGCCGGTCCTGAGGCGATGCCATGTTTGGATCGTGCTCCGACGGCACAGAGTTTAACAGGATAAAGAAATCGTGTCATCTGCTCATTCTTATTTGAGGAGAGAGCAGGAGGGAAAGATCCCGCGTTGAATGTTTCACAGATTGAACAGTCATAGGATTATTTATTTGAGTGGGCGATTGAACCAACGACAAGTTAAATAAGACCCGAGGCACTCAAGCGTATGTGTTTTTTCAACTTTTGAACCAAGTCAAACAGTGATGGCTCGTGATGATAGCACTGTCGTCACCTGACAGCATGTGACGAAGAAAGCAAACACGCTAACAAAGATAGCTTTGTTTTAACCGTTTTTTGTTTGCGTTTTCACTCTATGCATCCATTATATTTCCTCTATTATAACACAGCACACACAACGAGGAAGGGGTTGTTATTTTAAAATGTTTAAACATTTTAAAATGTATTTTTTTCTATTCTTCCCTTCTTTTTTGGGGGTTTTGTGAGTAAGATGAGAGAGAGGGAATAAGACGGTTGGTGACTCACTGTGGCACCAGCCAGCCGAGAGGGTGGGATAACTGACCCACGGCCCCGGGCGACAGGGGGTAGTATGGCGACAGCTCGGATGGGTGAGGTGTCCGGGGAATACCTGCGGCGGGGAGATGAGCACAGCGATACTCAGAGACAGAGCGTAATGCATAAAACGTACGCTACATCCACACACTACAGCGCATACCGTACCTATGACACTGGAGTCATGAAACAGAGCGCGGTGTGTCGTAAAGGTAAAACAAAAATTAATTAAAGTATAATAATAAAAGTAAAGTAAATAATATTATTAATAAAATCAAAAAATCATTTTATCTTACATTTATTTAATTTTGATATTTTTTTTTTTTTAATTATTTTTGGATGAAATAAATAAACGCCATGAATAAATTAAGTGTCACATACCGGTCTTGGGGTCCAGGATCTCCGGTGAGAGGTGGCCGGGAGGCGTGCCCGGGGAGAAGTGCTCATTGCTGTAGCTGATGAGCGAGCTCAGGGGGTGGATGTGGTGGGCATGCTGGACCACTGGGACCTTGTTGGACTGGTTGGAGAGAGAGAGAGAGGAGAGAGAGAGAGAGAGAGAGAAAGAAGAGGAGAGGAGAGAGAGGAGAGAGAGAGAGAGAGAGAGAGAGGGAGAGAGAGAAGGAGAGAGAGAGAGAGAGAGAGAGAGAGAGAGAGACAGAGAGAGAGAGAGAGAGAGAGAGAGAGAGAGAGAGAGAGAGAGAGAGAGAGAGAGAGAGAGAGAGAGAGAGAGAGGAGAGAGAGAGAGAGAGAGAGAGAGAGAGAGAGAGAGAGAGAGAGAGAGAGAGAGAGAGAGGAGAGAGAGGAGAGAGAGAGAGAGAGAGAAGGGAGAGAGAGGGAGTGAGAGAGAGAGAGAGAGAGGGTTAGACACATAAAAAAGTGGAACTGTGAACTGGAGACGATAAGCATGTCATTTACGTAACTGTGTGAAACAACGCAGGATTGCAACATGTAATATAACCCAAACATGATGCAAGGGTAGGCCCACAACTTATTGATGGTTGTTTTAGTTGATATGTTTTTATTATTTGTGTAATATGCAAAATAAATATCTGTATATTTTGGTCTGTGTGTGATGGCATTAACTGAACGGGAGCCATCGTGTGTGTGTGTGGGTGTGTGTGAGTGTTTGTGTGTGTGTGTGTGTGTGTGTGTGTGTGTGTGTGTGTGTGTGGTGTGTGTGTGTGGTGTGTGTGTGTGTGTGTGTGTGTGTGTGTGTGTGTGGTGTGTGTGTGTGAGTGTGTGTGTCTGTGTGTGTGAATGCCCTGCATGGTAAACAACACACAACCGTGTGTGTGTGACTGGCCCAATGATGCAATCTGGAACGGCACCAAGGAACACTGAGAAGCTTAACGGACACATGCCAGGACCATTACGGCCGTTTAGAGGAGGAGAGAACTTGTTTGTTCGGCCCAACAAGCAAAACAACAGCACCACCAGTCCAAAAGTCACACCAAAGCACTTACCGACACACACACAGACACACACACACACACACACACACACACACACACACACACACACACACACACACACACAAAAAAATCAGGTTGAGTAGAAAATATTTTTTCATGAGATCCCTGATTGGAATGCAGGAGCCTGAGTTCCTTTGCCTCTCGTCCTTTTGAGCACAAACTAACATAAGATGGCTACTCCACTAAGGTAAAGGACACATCTACAACCCGACAATATCCTCCCTTCATAACATCAACGGTGTTCACCACAGGTGGGATTGCGTTGATCATAGGTGGGTGGCAACTTGGAGGAGGAAACCGTACGCGTGTCTTTTCTCACCAATCGTATTGCTCATCGCACACAAGTCACGCTGCCTCCTAAACTATGCTAACTATGTGCGGAACGACACAACAAAAACACACACACGCTGACAAACCCAGATCCCCTGGCCGCTCGTAGGCGGCGTGGACCTCTGTGTGCGGACCGGTGTGTGTGTGTGTGTGTGTGTGTGGTGCTGATTGTGACGACGAGAACGCTGAAGAAGACAATAATCGTGCTAATAATCGCCAACGTCTCTGCTTTCATTAGGCGGAGCGCGGAGGGCAGGGCCCGGCACTCATTTCCCCCCGGCCCGGCCTGCTGAATGGAGCGTTTGTTGGCTAGACTTGTCACATGGGAGGGTCAAGGGGTGGAGGAGGCGGTGGTGGAGGAGGGGGGGGGGGAGCAGCAAGGGGGGGCGGGCGGGGGATGGGCGGGGGCAGGGCAGTAGGGAGGGGAGAAAGGAGTCTTGTTCCTCCAGTCCTAACCTTCTTAAATACCCCCCCCCACCATCACCCCATCAAGCAAACCCCCCCCCCCTCTAGCCCAACCTCTCATCTCTTCAACGTGGTCCGGGGGGGAACAAGGTTTGCATTGAGGCTGCTTCTGTACACTCTCTCTTGCTTCATGCTGCTTAGAATTGTTCCAAAAGATCGTAGCCCTGCTTTTTTTCTTCTTCTTGCGTTCTCTTTTTTTTCCATCTTCATGGCCGTCTCTAAGGAAGATCCAGCCTTTCCCTCCCTTTAAACCCTCTTCACACTGGGCTTTCTCGACGCTGTGCTGAGAAGCACACATAAGTACCGCTGAAGTGGTGGAGAGAGTATAGACGGATGTACAACAAGGCTGTATTAAGGTTACGTTCCTCAGAGAAGGAGGAACGTAATGTTTGCTCTCGACACCGGAGGGAAAGTGAGTGCTACGCTTTGATTAAACATCCTCGGTTACTACACATGGCATCGCGTTCACGGTTCATACGTGTCAGGCTCGATTGTTTCGCTACATCCAACAATGTGTTTGAACGCTCCCAGTATTGCGTGCCCCATCTGAGACCTCTAAACCTGGCGCCAGCACATTTTGGGATGCAGTTCTGTGAGAATTCCAAATGCCGCTTATTAATAATTCATTTTCGCTTGGAATCCACCAATAAAGTGTTTGCGCAAAACATTTTCTTTCTATATTTAGGATCATCGTCTCTAAAAAAAATCGAATTTCCATGGCTGCATTCCCCTCCACAGAGTCTGAAGACTTTATGGACTAGAACTTGTTGTGCAGGTAATACCACCGATAAACTATTTTGATCGGCATCCCACCTGTTGGAACGCGTCTCCCCGGAGAGGTAAGGAGCGGTCGAGGTTCTGGGATTTTGCCTTTCGGGACCCAGGATGGTTACCTCATCACAGCTCTCCCTGTCTCACACCGCAGAGAACATTGCCGCTCTATTCCCGTCGTATGAATGAAAATAGATCATTTAAACCGTATCAAGAATATATGGTCAGAGGCGACCTCTCCCTTTTCGAGCCAGTACCTACAATAATCTGTCATGTCGCGTCGAAAGGAACGACACTCGGGGCTCAACCGGGGCTTAGTGCTACAAACAAGACTATCAATACCTCCTTTCAGGCGCTCAGAAGTAACATTCCTGCCGGCCGGGCAGGGCTCTGACGCTGGGCGACCTCGTCCCTGGGCAAGGTGTAATAAGGAAACCGCATGGAACACGAGCCGGGCTTTAAATATAAACAACAGCCAGCCGAGGGGACCGGCCGAAGAGCACCGCGGACCCAGACGGGTCTGACTGGACAGACAGACAGACAGACAGACAGACAGACAGACAGACAGACAGACAGACAGACACCGTGGACTTTAACACAGAGGTGCTTGTAACAGCAAACAGCTCCCGGCCGTCCCACTGTGTCCCCCCCCCCCCCAACACACAACGCAGTGTTATTCCTCAGGGCTAGCTTGTAACCACATGGACAACAGGTTTTAAATAGTAACATGAGGGGGATAAGAAAAAGGGAAACAAATTGCGCAGTAGTTGCTGAGCCAGTGTACAGGAAAAAAAGTGACTGATTGTGGAGAGAGAGAGAGAGAGAGAGAGAGAGAGAGAGAGAGAAGAGAGAGAAGAGAGAGAGAGAGAGAGAGAGAGAGAGAGAGAGAGAGAGAGGGTGACTCGAAAGGTGGAGGTGGCAATGTCTTGCTACTGGGGCTGTCCGGCCTGGAAGGCCGCTAAGAAAAGCACACTCCTTGGCCCGTGTGGGTGGAGGGCCGGATTTCATTCAAGCAAACATGGTTTTGGATCCTGCACATCTGAATTGGATTACTAGGCAAACAGCCGACGGGGGAACTGAGCTTAGAACAAACTGAATAACCTTACTGCTTTTTGTGTGTGTGTGTGTGTGTGTGTGTGCTCTCTCTCTCTCTCTCTCTCTCTCTCTCTCTCCCCCCCTCTCTCTCTTTACTCTTCAGTTCTGGGTGGGGGGGGGGGGGGGTGTGCGGGGGGCCTCCGTCTCGAAACGTCGGGGAAGACAGGGTGAAAAGAATGCCTGGCATGCCGAGAAATGCACGCCTTGTTTGTCAACGCCAACAGGAAGCGGACGTGAGAGGGGACAGACCGTGGCACTCGCCTTCACAATCTGCCACCCTGAAACTCGCCATTCATCACCCCCCAGCTTGTGTTTTATGTCTGGTCCCCCCCCCCTCCAAAGGTCACCCCCCCCCACACTTCTAAAGGTCACCAGGTGGAGATCTCCGAGGTTAGAATAATACACCATGCACCAGTGGTTGGTGCTGCTGTTGCCTCTCCCCGGGACAAATGAGTGTCTTCTCGTGTCATAGCTTTTATTTTTGAAGGTTTTATCCTTTTTATGGTAGAGTGAGATTGACAGGAAGGTATGGGAGAGAGGAGCATGATATGA
>NC_044058.1:25457962-25475462 GCF_902167405.1 Gadus morhua | reverse complement strand
CCCGCCTTCCTCGCCGTGCCACATGGAGGGGGAGGAGCCACCGGCCGGCGTGCCCTGTGTCTCCGTCTGCACGGGCGAGGACTGGGGGGGGGGGAAGGGAAAGTGGGGGGGGGGGGCCGCACGGTGATCCTACGCTCACACGGGTCCGGATCGTCCCGCTCCTCCCGTGGCCCCGGCGGTGGCGGCGCGCCAGAGCCATGACTTATTCATCGGCGAGCGCGATCTCCTCGCGACGGAGGGGATGCGGGGCGTCGCCGCGGAGACGCCGCCACCTGTTTGGAGTCGACCTCCGCGCCGGTGTCCTCAGATGTTACTCTGATCCGCGCACGCACGCACGCACGCACGCACGCACGCACGCACGCATAGCCTCCTAGGGTAATAGGGAGTAACGTGTTCCCGGGGCCCGGAGAGAAAAGTAAATCAAGTCGTTCATAAATCTGCGCGCTTCGGGAGGCGAGGCTCGTGGCTGCTGCCTCCCCTCCCTCCTCCTCCTCCTCCTCCTCCTCTCCTCCTTCTCTTCGAGGTCTTTCCCTGGCTCCCGTTGGCCCTGGGCATTAATCCCCAACCCCTGTGTGGGGCCATCCGCTCCCCTGCTCTCATTAGTGCTGTGGCAGGGCCTGGGGAGCCCGCAGGCCTGGGGAGGCAGCCTGCTGCTCCCCCACCACTCTCCCCCTTCCTCCCCCTCCCCCCCCCCCCCCAAACCCCACCCTCCCCCATCCCGCTCCCTCTGCTGAAGTAATGAGCACATAATCAGCCTGGCTCTCCGGCACCGGCACACCAGAGGAGCAATGTGGGCTTCTGGCCCAGTAGGGGGGGGGAGAGCGGGAGGTGGGCTGGGTGGGGTGGGTGTGTGGTTTCACTGTGGGGGCTCATGCCCAAGATACACTGACTGTACCCAGTCACACAGCTTCCCCCTCTCCGCTGGCTTCCGCATCACGCCAGATCTGTTGGCCTGTTGACTTCCTCTTGTAGTTCACGTGGTGGAAGTTAGAAGGCTTTACTTTTGTGGAACACACGGGAGAGGGGTGGCCTACTTTGACTGCGTGTGCGTCATTTGGATGCATGTACATCATTAAGGCAGAACGCCTTGTCGTGGATAAAGAGTGAATTATATGCTGGACTTGGGTGTAAAGCCATGATTGCAGTGTTTCGATCTTTTTCGATTTTTCAAATGCTAAAAAATAAAGACTCCCTTCAGAGAGGAAGGGTTCAATGATTAAAGTAATTGCAAGCACGTAGATGAGACAGAACATTAGCCTGAAGACATCCCGTTAGTGTGTGGAAAGGTTCTCCAAAGGGAGCAAGGTAACAATGTAAAAGAGTCACATTCAGGAGTCAACATAAGTGTCTCTTTGCACTAGATTCACTGGCGCCATCGCTCCTGCCTCACTGTTTCTATCTACTATCTTCGCTGGGTTGAAAGTAGTTAAATAGATGAAGGTCAGTGCAGAGAAGGATCCAAAGCAGAGGCAAATGAATGCTCCTAATAAAGTGCATCCTAGCGCATCTGCCAGGCCCTAAGAGAGAGGAAACAATCCTGAACTCACTCCGCAACCTGCCCTCCCTCAATGCGCTACTCTCATTCCCCCGTCTGCTAATTCAATCAGTGTTACCACCGTCCCTGCTGAGCCTCGTGTGTGTCGTTTAACATGAGCTCACGCATTGTGTTCCTCTAAACATGACAAGACAATCAATAAACAATCCACAGCGTGGCAGAACACACGGCACAAAGGCTCCAGTGTCCGACGGACAGAGGAGGCCACAGCCCACTGGTCACTGTGGGGTCAGCGTTATTGTGATAAAATATCTTTAATTGGCTTCCAATTGAGCATGAAGTCAACCACAGTGCACGGCTCTCTCTCTCTCTCTCTCTCTCTCTCTCTCTCGCCCCGGCACAGACTCCGCCTCCTTTACAAAAGCTTCCTTTGTCGTGTGCGCGATTATGGCCACTTATGACAACCAACGAGCTCCGACCGCAACCTAAACAGACGTGTCTGGCCAGGATACGCGGGGTCAAGGTGGAAGGGGGGGGGGGGGGGGGTGTTTAGCTAAAGACAAGCGAGGGCGGCAATAACGCCTGTAGGGTGAAAGGACAGGACTCCCCGGACAGAGAGATGGGCCTGATAGAGCAAGAGGGTTGACGTGCCCGTACACCCATGTTGATTTAGACTTACAGTTAAGAACACATCGTCGTGCCGAAACAAAACCACTCCCAATAAAAAAAAATGAAGAAGAAGAGATGAAAAACACACATATGAAACAGGTCTGTTGAGGTGCAGCACTAGCCAGATGGAGTCTAGACACACCTCCGTCACTCTCACTCTCACCTGTGCTGGAAGCCCGCCACGCTGGTGCAGACTTTGACGGATTTATGACCGAAAGCTAAGTTATGTTGATACAGACGGAATGAATGTCTTCAGAGTACTCGACCAGTGCAAACGTGAGCCGCAGTGGGCCAGGGGGTGTAGCTGTAGACGAATGGGTCGCAGTGTTTGGGGAGGTTAGGGGGGGGGGGGGGGGGGGGGTTGGTACTTACTAAATGTCCTGGTGTTGGGGAACGGGGGTCTTTGAGGCCTGCAGATCCCGGTACGTCCAGGAGAGGCCATTCATATGCAGGTACTGGGGCGAGAAGAAAAGGGACGGCAACATGAGAAAGAGCAGAGACTGCAGCGAAGGGCAAAGAAATGCATGGTATGCGTACATTCATGAATCACTTCAAACCGGGAACACCAGGAACGCAACTCTGTGCTCCAATCTCACATTCAACAAGGCACCGGTGAGAGAAAAACCAAAACGACATCGGGCAATAAGAGAATTAGTTTGTGCGTTGTGTATTATTTTACTGAGTTTACTACGCATATCAGCTCTTCCTCGTCTGGCTTCGAGCGTTAGTGTGTGGGACGCCAGTCGCCCGGGGGACCCATAACCTTCCACCGAGCACCTGTAACCGGTGTGGTGTTTTCTTTGCCCCGGACAGACGGCGTTCTGTCACGGACGGAAGGAAAGGGAATGTGAACCCGAAGACGAGTGGAGGACTGTGAAATCGACGTTCGTCAAGGAGGTGGACGCAGCCAGCTGTGAGCGTCCATCGCTGAGGGGGAGGGAGGGGAAAGGGACGGGGGGGGGCTGGGGGGGGTGGGGGGACAGCTGGGAGGAAGTCCCTGACAGAGGAGAGCAAGGCTGGGGTGGAGACTGCAGGCTCGCCGCCCCTGTCCGTCACCCTGCCCCACGGCTGGCCCCACGACCCCCTGAACCTCCCCCACCACCCCCCCCCCCACCCCCCCCCCCCCCCCCCCCCCCCCCCCCCCCCCCCCCCCCCCCCCCCCCCCCCCCCCCCCCCCCCCCCCCCGCCCCTCACACACCCTCCCACGGTGGATTTATGTCACCGGTGGTATGAATGTGAAGAGTGTTATTATGGTCCGTCCTGAACCGTGTGACTAATTACGCTTCCTCGCGGTACTCTGTCATACGCAACAGGGAGTGCGTGTCAGCGGCGCGCTCTGGATACGAACGCGGACGTGAACGCGTTACAATTCCCCCGCGCGGCGCAACAACTTTCTAACTCGTTTTTTTCTTTTCCCCTCCTCTCTCTTCGGGAAAGCAAAGGAGGTTCTGTCACAGCGGGACGGACTGCAGCGTCTCCACCATCTGGTTTATCCTTCAGTTTGAGCGCAGGGTGGAGCAGAGAGTGTCACTCATTCGAGCGGATTTGTGTTTCCCGGGTTTTATTTGCAATTCATTTGAATGACGGTCGACGGCAGCAGATCATGGTCATTCTTTGCCATTGTTATCTACTTTGAAGGTTGATTCAAGTGAGGGGGGGGGGGGGAGACGACGATGTGTTAGCCCCTAGGCCTTCACGTTTGTAAGTTGCTAAAAAAAGTTGAACTGTAAAAAATAATTAAATAAAAGCAACTCAGCGTCATCATTTCCTGGAAGTCGTTCAGGTTGAGGACGGATAAGCTTCATTCGGCTCGGAGGGAAGGAAGCTCGCTCGGACCACCGTGGGTTAAAAATGGAAAATACATTATGGCAGGAGGGGGGGGGAGGGGGGGGGGGGGGAGACGTGAAGAAGAAGGAAAAAAACATTTTCAGGAATGAGTTTGTCGGAGCAGGCATGGGGCATTGTTTCCTGACAGCTGGGGTCGACTGAGCGCTGGAGGAAGGAGGTGGGAGGGGGGTGGGGGGGAGGGGGGAGGGGACCCTTTTTTCCCCTTCGCCAAAAAAAAAACCGGGAAGGGAGGGAGGGAGGGAGGGGGGGAGGGGAGGGATTCTTGGAGTTGACATCAGCCCTCTTCATTTTAACCATACTGCTCAAGGCTGAATCGTACGTTCCAAAACTAATGGGCCCGAGTCCATACAACTGTCAGGAGGCCACTGCTTTTAGGGGCTGCTCGCTCCCCTATTGAAACTTTCCTGCAGCTCCGCTGTGCACAGACCCTAATGAATGCTGCTCCGAAGGGAAAATCCAAAACAATGCAGTTTTCTCTGTCTAATCTATGTCAATCATGGGCCCTTCCACAAATGAAACGAGCGCTATTGTGAGCGTTTGGTTCGGCCTCCCCGAGCCCACCCACCCTTGCGCGCACCGGATCCATGCCTTATTTGACAGCTACTGCCAGGAGTGAGGAAACATGCCCCAGGCACTTTCTTATTCTAAGCGCCTACTTTTTTTAATTGCCCCTGTGTCCTGTGGAGACACCGCTCATTGGGGGTGTGAAACATCCGCCCAGGGAGACGCCAACCTTTCTGTTACGGCGGAGACCACGCTAGGCTAGCTCTCTCTCTCTCTCTCTCTCTCTCTCTCTCTCTCTCTCTCTCTCTCTCTCTCTCTCTCTGTCTCTCGTCTCTCTGTCTGTCTCTCTGTCGCTCTGTCTGTCTCTCTGTGTGTCTCTGTCTGTCGCTATCTGTCTCTCTCTTCTCCTCTCTCTCTCTCTCTCTCCTCTCTCTCTCCTCTCTCTCTCTCTCTCTCTCTCTCCCCGTCTCTTGGAAATATTCCCAGGCAGGTCGATATATAGTCAATGTTTCTCCTTACAGAATAAAGTGAGGAAGTGATTTATTTATCATATTTTCCTAACTCCTTAAACTACTGCCTTCCTCTCAAGAGTTCTCTCGCTGAAATACTGGATCCTGTCATGCTGCCAACTCAGCCGGGAATTGCTCCCTCTTCAATCAGAGACTGGAGGAGAAACCAAATGGCATCACATAATAACCTGATGAAAATAAATAGGAACTCTTAAAAATACTCGTATATTTTACCATATTCCAAATACGTTTTTAGACACTTTTACCAGATGCTAATAGCAAAAAATATATAAAAAAATGATACTATAGCAATACGCTATTGACAGATGCCCTATTTCTAATTTAATTGATTTAACAATGCTAAACCGACATATGGCCTGGGCGCATTGCGATGCCTGTTTTACGGTGGGATTTGGGAGTGCGGCTGCAGACCCTATGGACAGAAAACTGAGAGAATCCTGGCAGTTAGGTCTGAGCCCCTAACTGGTCCATTTCCACTGCTCTCTAATTGTCTTCCAGCCCGCACTGACAGCCTCCAACTCTCAGAATAGACATCAGTAGATTCATGTGCTACTTTTTGAGGACCCACATGCAACAAAGGTGGCAGTGATGCCACACACACACACACATACACACACACCACACACACACACACACACACACACAACACACACACCACACACACACACACACACACACACACACACAGGCGACATGTCCCCCTTTGGTTTTTGAACAGAGAGAAGACAACATATGCTCTGGGCATTTGGCCTGCCAGTGATGCTTTCTAATTGTTACAGTACTCACACTGTGCAAAGGAAAACAGGGCCAAGAGCCTTTGTCGTCTGTGAAGCGTGTGGGGCCACGCGTCAGTCCTGACATCAGAGCGCCGCATGCAGACAGATGTCAGGACATTTGCTGTCAAACTAAGTCTGTTCCCCTGCCAAAGTGACAGAACCGTTCCCAAAACTTCAGCAACTATCCACGGACTGGGTGTTGCTCTCCACGCATGTGGTCGTTGTGGATACACCCATGCATTAAAAGAAATGGTGTATTAGAAATCGAATAAAAAGTATAAATAATGAATACATTTGCATAAACAAGTACGACTACTACCAGAATGATTTTTTTAACAGTGTCAAATATTAAACCTATTACCAGCCAATGGCAGGTCGATTTGACCATTAGGCAGGTAAGAAAATTCATGGTTGCATAAAAGAAAAAGTTGCTTGGCCAGTTGATTTTCCACCGGTAAAAAGACCAAATTCTAAAGGTAACTTCTGACCTCTGCTTGAAATGTGTGCACATTTTTTGATTTGATCGCTTCATATATCAAGTCATGTTGTGAAACGGAACTCCTTTAGACAAAACAATATGGGGCTGGTGGACCGACACGACAACTAAATGAATGAGTTTATGCACAAGCCTGTTGCTCAGACAAGCCCCACGGTTTGTGCATAACCCCCTCCTCTCTCCCTCCCTCCCTCCCTCCTCCCCTTCCTCTTCCCTCTCTGAATAGTGGAGCAGCAGGAATGCCTCCATGGATTGCGCCGGCAGATAATGTCAATCACCTGCTGTGCCCGGAGCTCCGCCCTATTGTTTCCTTCTCCCCCACCCCTTCTCCCAACCCCCCCCGACAGAAAACAAATGGGCCACACAGCATGATGTTTGGCTGAGGTGTTAATTACACTCCCCTGCCCATATGAACAGCGGCCTCAGACAATGGCTCTGGCGTGCCCTGACACAACACTCCCTCCCAGGTTAGCTGCGCTGATATCACCTGCTCACACGGGGCCCATTCACACCTTAACTTGATCTATGCACGGAGCACAATTAGAGCTTTCACAGGGAGGACAATCGTTTTAAGTAGCCCCCCGCCTCCCCCAGCATCTGCATTAAGGCCCTTTTGTTTGCACACATTAGTGGCAATTAAATTGACAATTCTTAAGCAAACCCAGACCATTATTGTGGTAATCAGCGTTTAATCATTTGGGAAACGACGAGCGGCTGAGCAGGTCAGACCGGTGTGGTCTGCTGCTGCTGGGGACGCCGTGACCGAGTGGAAGGGGCTCTGACTGAGGACCCGCCGAATTGGATTACGGAGAGAGAGGAAGTCGCACATGATAACAAGGGGCTGGTCGGGACACCAGAAGAAGGAAAAAAAAAACACCAAGGAATAATATTTATCCGATGCCATAGTGGTGGAACAAACACGTCCCCGTCCCGTCAAAACGGGGCGTACGTGTGTTTATGTTGTACATGTGCAGTGGTACGGCGGCTGGCGGTGTACCATGTGACCTGTTGTTGGAGGAGCAGGGCTTAATACAAAGCTCCGTAACATTAAACAAACGTGATCAGCGTGAATGCCTGTTAAATCAACGCATGCACTTCTGGAAACCGACAAAACGACTTTGCTCCTTTCACCGTGCACTCAAGTCATTACCGAGGGGGGTAAAACAGATCATTCTCAGCACGCAGAACCGAAACCGGCGGGCTTCTTTATTGAGTTAAACCTGAGGAACCTGTAGCGGTTGAGGTAGCATGCCGGCTAATGGACACCATATTGGAAGTGTCCATTAGTGGACGGAGGGGTGAAGTTAAGTGAGTGTGACAGGGGGGCCACTCCCTCCCCAAGCCGGACCTCCATTGTGACCCGACCGGGTCGCCCTGCACTCTTATTCACAGCTAGTAAAAACTGGGTCAAAGGTCACGCATCCAGAGTGCAGCGGTTCCTATGGTAACACGGCCTATTAAGGCCAGGCTCATTGGCCTCTTAACGTGTTTCTCGCACACAAAAGAACTATTAGTGCAAAGAGGAGGGAGAACGGAGAGCACGGAGGGGCGGCAACACGAGGGGAGGTCTTGAAAAGCACCGTGGGCCGGGCAGGATACTTGACCGGTTACAGTCTCCTAGACCCCCCCCACACACACTCACACACACACACCAACCCCCACACACACTGACACACACACACACACACACACACACACACACACAGCTTCCCATTCCACCTCCCATGTAGAGCCACAAGCCACAAGCCCAAAGCAGCAGAGCCAGAGCTGAAGCAGAGAGTTTCTGAAGCGTAGAGAAAGAGAATGTCCTTTATTTGTTCCTATTTCATCATTCTTATTAAACTGATAATGTGTGATGATAAGACACAATGAAAGACCACAAGTATTCCATCTGGCCTTCATGTGTTTCCACACTGCAAATGTAACTTCAGGGAACACACAATGGTCCTGGTGTGTGTGAAACCGTGTCTTTATTTGTAAACCCAAGCCTAAATGTACCACTGTTGCAACACTGTAATTACACTTACAGAGCACATTAACGGCCACGCTTAACCCTGCATTCTTTCCAGGGGGCGGGTGGCAATTTCAGATGCATAAAAAAAATGAAAAGACAGATAGTTTTTGCAGTAGAAGCAATTATTTTCTTTAACCAGTTATTTCTTTCTCCATCTGCCCGACGTGATGCTGAGTTATTGCTTCCTGTATCCAGAGCCTCACAGTGTTATAGTCCGGCTAATATGTACCCTTGAAAAGAACCACGCCATTGTTCCCCTACACACCCGCGCTCGTATCAAGACCAGTTCACTCAGAGGTGGTGGACGAACGCAGAAAAAGGAGAAAGAAAACGTTATCCTCATTTCAGGTCTGCAGGTTAAAACCTAAAATAAGTGAGCGATTGTGCCGCAGAGCAGAAGGGCACGGGCCAATAAAACCCGCTGTATAATTAGAACTGAAAAGATAATAATCAGGGAGCTGCAGAGGAATGAGGAGTTCTCCCATAAAGAAAAAGAGGAGGCCGCTGCACTCGGCGAGTCAATTACCAGGAGTCAGTTCTGCGGTTTCCCGGTACCTAAGGAGATCTGCTTTCAATTGTTGCTCCGCGTCGGCCCCGGAGTCACTGTGATCCCATGTCGAGCCGCGCTGTGACACGAGCCACGACCCAATGTCAAAGCTGCCGTCTGTCGCTCTTGTTTCCTTTGGCATTGTCGGTCCAGTCGTACAGGAACACAACCCTATTGTTGTTATTATTGTTTTGGTGAGCAGCGGCTCTCATTGTAACGCAGGGCCGTTAAAGGCTGTGTATAATTAACTCCAGAAGACGCGGTGGTCGGCTGCGGTGGGCTGAGTGTTTACGGTAAAGCTCAACATAGAAATGAAGATTGTTGTGTGTTTGTGTGTGTGTGTGTGTGTGTGGTGTGTGTGTGTGGTGTGTGTGTGTGTGTGGTGGTGTGTGTGTGTGTGTGTGTGTGTGTGTGTGTGTGTGTGTGTGGTGTGTGTGCTGTGTGTGTGTGTATGTTAGGCACAAACACACACACACACACACACTCATGCAACGCGTGTACTGTGTGCATACACACACACCCACACACGTATACACAGACACACACACCCACACACACACACACACACAGAGGCAAACACACACACACACACACACACACACAAACACAAGCACAGACACCACACTTCTACAAGTCTATGTAAATGACACAGAAGTGCGAGGCGTACATTTACTTCCTTTATGAGCGGACCCAAATGGACTGGAGACGGGCCGGGGTAGCACAGAGGATCTGCCCGCACGGGGGAGGCACAAGCCCTATAGATATGTAAATATTGTACATACACACCTTCCGACGTTGTCATGGCACATATACTGACTATACTACTGTATATAAATATGTATATGTAGATGTATATGTAAACTCTATAGCTTTTAAAACACTCTGATTATTTATGTCTATAAGTGCTTAAAAGCGTTTCTGAGTGCGACTGGCCCAGCCGGGAGTCTGCGAGGTATAAGGCAGGAAAAAGCCCGTTTTTTTAAAACTCTCGGGTGGGCATGGGTGGTGTTGGGGGAGCAGGAGAGAAAAAGGGGCCTAAATTAAACACATTTGTTTCTGCTCTCGCATACCACAAGTCTTATGAAACAGAGGGCTGATTGTGTTCACTCTGCAAGACCACCCCCTCAGTCCACACCACCACCACCCACCACCACCACTCACCCATCTACCTCCGACCCCTAGCCTCTGACTGCGCCACCCTGCTTCCCCCCCCCCCCCCCCCGTCCTGAGTAACTGCCCCCCCCCCCCCCCCCCCCCCCCCCCTCCACCCACAGCTGCCTGCAGATGCCTCCTGTGTTTGCTCGGAGTGCAAGCACAAATCTCCAGACCCTGTCGCTCCCTCTCCCTCTCCCCGTGCTCCTCTCTCTGTCTCTGTCTCTCTGTCCCTGCCACATCTCAATTTTACTGCATGACATCCATATCACCCCACTGCAAACCCCCCCCCCCCCCCCCCCCCCCCCCCCCCCCCCCCCCCCCCATGCTCCTGGGCTTCTTCAGGCTGTGCGGACACGCTCACAAACCTGGAGCCATTGTTGCTTCTGCCATTAACAGAACTCTCACTAGAGGAGGTTTGGAGTCAGAACGCCTGACAACGTGTGGAAAACGAAAGCGTCCAATTAAATGGGAACCACACAAACGTTGATACCTTGACAAAAGGGCGCAATCCAATTAAGTTGTCTATAAAGTTGCAAAGTATCAATCTGCTTCTGAAACCAAAACTTCTTAAGCAGCAGAGGGCGGGGTTAAGCTTATCAGCTTATACCTTTCCAAGAATAAACGTTATTTGCATCACTGCATTCATGAAGAAAGAAAGAAAGAAAGGAAGAAAAAGAAAAAGGCTGCTGGAAAAGATTTTGCAAACTCAGTTGAAATATGAATCATACTTTGTTAGACAGGATGTTAATCCAGAGTGACAGTTTGTAGAAAGTAATTGCAAACTGCTGGTTCCAGTGCATGATACGTACGTTAACTAGAAGCCCTGGTATTCATCTGGGTTTGTTACACACATTATCTCGTAACAGCGACTCGGGGGAGCCACGGTACTTGTACCTGGCGTTCCGTTAGAGCCAGTCCTTGTCATCGACAGGCCCTCCGTTCTATCACGCTGGGCAAATTAGTCAAAAACAAATTCCACATTTTCAATGATTCCCAAGGACTGAGAAGTCTTTTTAGAGGCGATACAAAAGCCGGGGGAGAGCGGGTCAAAGGGGTCCGCGGGCTCTTCAGGGTTCATCAACTCCCTTGAGAGCAAGACAATGACGTGGAAAAAGTCCGGCCACTAAACCATTATCTCCCTAAAATCATGACCTTTCTTTCTCTGTCAGCGTCCAATAAAATAGATACACTTTCTCAATGTGATATATATTACGTGATATATATCACATCACATGAGCATGTGTAGCAATCAGTTCGGGTGGTTAGCCTTCTATACAGCTAACTACTATATAAGAGCTAATATAGCTAACTACCCGATATATATATGTTTTATTTATATATATTCATAAATAAAACATGCATTATTATCAGATAGCACGTGCTGAAACCATTCCACAGTCTTAATGACACCGGCGTTACGTCACGATGAGAGAAGCACAACTAACGAACCACTCAGTCCCCAAAACATCGTTATGGCCGACTGTAATGGCTGAGGCCGCTGCAAATATCGGATTTCTCGGGAAAGAGGTTCGGGAAGGGAGGACTGCACCAATTACACAGTGTTCAGGAATCCAGGCTTCTGACCCACGCTAACTGAGGGCTAACTACACATGCTCATGGCTATCTAAGTGTGGCTCCCACTAAACCGCGGACAATAAAAAAAAAGTTTACGAGGGCTATAAGAGGAAAGTCTGTCTTGCCTGCAGAGAGGTGTCAGATGAAGCCAAATGGGAGGGATATCAACGATGCATCAGAGCCACGGAGTGATTCAACTGCATCGCACACTCCTGCAAACAATTAGTGATGACTCAAGAACTGTAAGCGGTGAGCTGTGTCAGAGCGAGAGAGAGAGAGAGGGAGAGAGAGAGAGAGAGAGAGAGAGAGAAAGAGAGAGAGAGAGAGAGAGAGAGAGAGAGAGAGAGAGAGAGAGAGAGAGAGAGAGAGAGAGAGAGAGAGAGAGAGAGAGAGAGAGAGAGAGAGAGAGAGAGAGGGAGAGAGAGAGACAGAGAGACAGAGAGACAGAGAGACAGAGAGAGAGAGAGAGAGAGAGAGAGAGAGAGAGAGAGAGAGAGAGAGAGAGAGAGAGAGAGAGAGAGAGAGAGACAGAGAGACAGAGAGAGAGAGAGAGAGAGAGAGAGAGAGAGAGAGAGAGAGAGAGAGAGAGAGAGAGAGAGAGAGAGAGAGAGAGAGAGAGAGAGAGAGAGAGAGAGAGAGAGAGACAGAGAGAGAGACAGAGAGACAGAGAGAGTGAGGTGGTTGTGGGGAGAGAGAGTGAGAGGGGGATATATTTTGAAGGGAAAGAAGGAGGAGTGAATGGGGAAAAGGAGAGGGGTGCTGTGCACAATTACAGCAGGGATTTATGGCCTGAGAAACAATTTATAAATCACAGCGCCTGAGCTAATGTGCTCCAGATTCGGCTCCATGCAGCTGCAATTTTGGTCTACGTGAAAAGACATAATAAAGCTGGCTGGAAGACATGTTTGGGTGGTGGCTGGGTGTGAAGGAGTCAGGGGTGATGGTGGCGGTGCTGGTGGGGGTGGTGGGGGTGTGGGTGCTGTTGGGGGAGGCTGTGCAGGGTGAGATCTGGCCTCTCAAGACTCCTCAAGGTGTTGTGGACAGAGAGACTAAGCAAACGTTTGGAGTGCCTTATGTGGGATTTCCTGCAGGCACCAAGAGAAAGCGTGGTAGAGTTTAGCTTTTCCTGAAAACGTCGGTATACTTTGTCATTATTATCTTATTGTACATTACATAATGTACATAAAGCTACTCTAAAATGTTGAGGTGATCATTCATTTATATGGTTTTCTTGAAATGCCGAGCAGAATATTAGTCAATTATCGATTTTCAGAAAGCGTTGCTACTCATTACTAACACAATGCCTCCTCAATACAGAGGAAGCAGTACCTGTGATACAGAGCATCTGAGAGAGAGTAGGAAAGTGAAAGGTTTACGAAGAGTCTGTGTCAAGGACAAGGTCTTAGTCAGGCCTTCCCCTGATTGGCAAACTACAAACCATGCCCTGATAAGCACATCAGCAACAAAGGTTTAGGGAAAATGAATTTTAGATAGGGGATTATAAAAAGCAAAACAGCAATGTTGCAAATTGATCCCTTTGTCACTGCTGCAGTGGAAGAAGGGATCGGATACGCAGAGAGAGGCCTGGTGCTTTTGTGACCACTCAGCCAACTGGCTCTGAACCTTGACCTGTGACCCTTCACCCCCGGGAGGGCAAACAAAGCTCTGAGTGACATCTGAAACTAGACACTCTATGGGGAGAGAGTGTCTGGACAGGACTCAGATGACCCATTAACTCGGCAGAAAAGATTTACGGCTTTTCTCTCTTCCTGCTCGGGCACATTTGGAACCCAAACATTCAGGCGGGTCCGTCAGAGATAATCAAGAGGGCTGCGGTCTGATTAGATTGAGCCGCGGAAATCAAACACGCTCATTGGTCGATATCGATATCTGGCGCAAACAAACGGCCCGATAATGAACACCTCCGGCCGCCGCGCGGGGCGAGGTGCGTGCGTCTGTCAGGCGCCGCGATCAATTAAGACGCTCTGAGTCAACAGCACGGAACCACTGCGGCTGATCTTTGTCACTTATTCATATTCATACGGCCACGCCGCTCGGCATCGCCGCGGCGATGGACCCATACGTACACAGGTCGCCGTCGGCTGATGTAAACAAACCATGAGACAAAGGCTTCTGATAAGTATGCTGCTGCGGGCGGCGGGGTGAATGTGTGGCTCCGTCACCAGAATGCTGAGGACCACTGTAGTATTTAAATCAGGCGCGGGGAGGAGGAGCCGGCCAGGCATTCTGCAGCTCAGCTGTGAGGCTCTAAGCCGTTGCCCTGGGGTCTTTGTCCTGCCTTTCAGGGCAAGTCTGAGGTAGTCAAAGACCCCATTCATGACTGGCGCTCCCCCTGCCAACACACCCATACAGCCCCAGTCAAGTCAGCCGAGAGCTATAGAGCCTTCCCCATTTCACACGAGAATCAGACCTGCCCCCAAAGCCTGCTTCAGGGATTTCCAATAGCTCGCTGCTCAAGCCCATGTGCAAATCAAACAAAAGGGCTCCCTGGCCTACTACATGTCATATGGGGCTGATAAGATCTCCCGCCCACCCCTCGGCACCAAATGTTTGCGGCTCCGAATCTGGAACACATAAGTCACATTTGCAAGGATCTCGGTATCTGGTCATGTAGACGGAAGGGGGGATTGTGGACAACCCTCGTGACCAAATATCTGCAACCGAAGGAGTGAGGGTCTACCTGTCACTTGTGGAGACAAAGAAGGCCAACGCAAAACCACAATATATCACACATCATCTGACAAAGCTTTTCGATATTCATTGAACAACAAATCGCTATGTGCTCAATGAAACAAAATCAATTGCACAATTTTTTCCCTACACGAGGTGGGCAATGGTATCCAGAAAGTGTTCAGTCGGGTCAGAAGGCTCCGCTTGAAGATGAGTCAGGCCTAGCTTTGGCCCTTAACACAATTTGAAGCTCAGCAGAACATTGTGACTCCAAAACAAGTCGACACGGGTTACTTGAGGTTCCACGGGAGCACTCAAGGCTAAATCGCTATCACTGTCAGGATGAAGACTTTGCCAAGCGCATCATTAAATGATCCCAAAATCGACCATGAATGGGCTCGTTCTTTCTCCCTGGGTTTGGGTTGAGCAAAGGGGACACAAAAGAGGACATAATGAGCACTGGTAACTAATGTAATTCGTTATTGATGTACGTTGCCCGTGAAGGCAGGTGCGAGGTGTTGAACCTGACCTCAGTCCGTGGGGACCTGTGACCCTTCCACGGCGGTCCAAACCTACCCCTACGCCATGACCGGGAGACTCCGAGGGAAGCGAGCGAAAGCTGATTTACAACTCTTACAGCTGCCTCGCTCGCTGTCAACCAACCCTTCTGCAGGAGCCGTATCCATCACCTTCTTTATTTAGTACACCTCGGACAATCCACCCGAATCGCCGTAATTATAGACACACACACACACGATACGGGCTTAAACTAAACACACACCGGCGCACACACACACCATCATTTCCCGTCCTCGAGTATTGCACAGTAAGTCCCCGGGAAGAAACAACTCCTTGCCCTGCGAGTGAACTTGACGTGAAACCCGATAAACATCCCATCACCGCCGACACTGTGCATGCATGATCTGATACCCTCCTCCCTCTGGCTGGAGTTCAGATCCCGGGACTCCACTACGGGGCGAATGGCGAGGCATTCTGCGCCCACAGTGCAGTGACCCTCGGTGGGAGACAGAATCCCTCAGATAAGTAAGTGCCTCAAGGTCTGGACGCCGGCCCACCTCGGGATAACAAGGGGAAGGGGGAAACAGCAGAACCCATATCTGCCCCAGTTTACACTCCCACCACGACATCTCATCAACAATCTCTCCTCTTCCCTCTCCTGCTGAACCACTTCAACTGAAAACAGCTGTTTGGAATACCAGACTGATGAAACCCTATTTACTGACTATTTTTTCCCCCTTCCTGCCGTACAATCAAGTTTTATTAGAACTGCTTAAAGAGTTTAAGGTAGAATTATACAGCGGGAGAACATTTTGTTATGTGGAATAAACAGTTATGGGAAGGTAACGGTGCAGGGGTCACATAACACAAAACACACACACACACACACACACACACACACACACACACACACACACACACACACACTCCGGAGTGATATCCTGCCGTTTGTTTCCCAGGTTCACACCTTCACCCATCAACCACAGATACAATCGACCGAGGACACATCAAATCCCATCGCTATTCTGCGCCGTGCATGTTGTGCGAACCAAACACACGCGCACGCAGCGTGCACAACTCACACCGAACGGAAGACGACCGATTTCCTCCACAGCCGCGTTTAAACAGGCAGTCCACCAAAAACGTGTGGGTGAGGCTGAGCTCCCATCAGCTAATTCCACAGACTCCACCAAGATGGTATTCACATGATACATGATCCATGCCTTCAAACTCCCAGCCCCCATGCCTCATACTCCCATAACTTATCTTCATGGCAAACCCTCTTGATAATCGCCAGCTGTACACCATTGTATAGAGATCCAATGGTTCCTGCTAGGGAAATTACAGCAGTGGCCTTGACTGGGTTTATGCATAGACACTGGGAGTTAAGTAGTTTCCATTGCCGCAACCCCTAACTCCTCTAACACCATAAACCCCAGGACAGCCCGTCCAAAAAACACACAACGCTGCAAAACAACACAAAATGGAAAGCTACGGGCGGAAACATGTTGTCCGCAACGCGCCAAACACCATAACCCCCAACAGGTGAACGAAAACTGACATTTCAGCTTGAAGAGGATGTGGATAATGATCCAGTTTTTTTTAACGAGAAATCCATAACAGACATAACCCCGGCTCAGGTGGCAGAAGAAATGTCGCACTTCTAGTCGAGAGCGCGAGCAATGTGACAGGACTGCGACAGGGGGAAGCGCAACGTGCCAAACATCCGCCACTCGCAGCGTGTCTCCGGCCAAACATAACAAATGAGAAAAACACATGAATTGATAAAAACACATTTGCGCACATTTTCATCTAGGCACATCAAAGGGATTGATTGATGTCACGGAGCATATAGGCAGTGTGCGGCGGCATGCGAGGGGAGCGAGCCTGCTTATCCCCTTCCTCAAAGGGTGCTGAGATGCTCCTGATGGACCGAGCGCTGGAGAAGCAAGCCAGGGCTATAAACAGAATTTCTAATGTCAGTCGAGAGAGGGTGGGTTGGCGTGTTTGTGTCTGTGTATGTGTGTGTGTGTGTATGTGTGTGTGTGTGTGTGTGTGTGTGTGTGTGTGTGTGTGTGTGCGTGCGTGCGTGCGTGCGTGCGTGCGTGCGTGCGTGCGTGTGTGTGTGTGTGTGTGTGTGTGTTCGTGTGCGTGTCTGTGTGTGTGTGTGTGTGTGTGTGTGTGTGTGGGTACTAGTGGTGAACTAGCAGGCTACGGGGTAGCAAGAGAGAGAGGAGTTGACGCCAGCTCATGCTTTCCGCAGAGACCCAGCGAGAGAGGGGAGGGACACAGGCCAGGACTGACACCATTTCACACACAGTTCCTACACAACTGCTGTAGGAATTGCGTGTAACCGACCCTCCCCCTCCCTCCCCCTCCCTCCTCCTCTGCCACCCCCCACGAACCCCCACCCTTCTCACCCTCCACCCCCCGGTCTCCCGTCTGAGAAATAAAAGTCTGAGCCAAAAGTGTGTTATACTGTGGGACCGGGACGCAGAGAAAGGTGGGTACTATATGTGTAGGTACCAGGGTTTACCACTCTGATTTATTATGGTCTGTTTATTATACGGCCAAAACACGGTAACAGGACCCGGGTACGGTGCCTCGTCACACCCCACTGATGAAGTGTTAATCAACTGTTAATAAACGAGCAAACTGTGCATTCTGTCACGTAAGAAATA
>NC_044058.1:25447962-25452962 GCF_902167405.1 Gadus morhua | reverse complement strand
GGGATGATTTCACATCATCCAAATCCCTCTCCGCAGATACATCTTCTGAGATCTTCTCCTCCTGCTCCCCTTCGTCCTTGAACGAGATCATCTCATCATTCGCCCCCAAATCATCGCCACCCCCTCCGTTTAATTGAGGCATTTTAAGGGGAATTAAAATAATAATAAAAAGGATATAAACAGACTATAGGGTCACTAAGCCCCCCTCGCTTGCGTATTAAAGGAGCGCAGATCGCACAGTGCAGCCTTCAAACTAACGCTAAACCAAACTGCATTTTCCAAAGCTCCGTTTTCTCAATGCTGTCCCTCTTCCATGATGATGAATCCTCCACTAATCCACCATAAGATGTTCGTCAGGCTTCGCGTCAGTGGCCGGATGCAGCAACTTATTCACAAAGTTTGGCTTTCTCCGCAGCGATAGTCAACTTGTGGCACCGAATATGTCCCCTGAAGTGCTGGAGCATGGAATCCGATCCTCCAAAACACCCCGAAGGAACAAATCAAGTCAAGTCGAGTGACGGGTTCTGTCGAGAAGGACGCTCCAGATGTACCTCCAGATATCCTGGTGCAAAAGAAGCGACGGTTTAGGGGATCAGACCCCGAGAAGAGACGCTTTTACGCACGACGCCGGCCCCACAAAGTTACAGTTTTCTGGACACGAGAGACTTTTTCCCCCCTACAAAAAAGTTGGGCAAACGTTTTTAGTATGTTCCTTTTTATGTCAGAGCAGAAAACTATAAACATCTGGATCAGACCTGTGTCCGTTTTCGCAAAATTATTAAAAAGAAAAAGAAATGGGTAAGTTGTCAGCTGCACGAAACGGCTCTTTCCCTCCACATTGCTGCCTGGGAATGTGCCCCAAACAAGTTGGTTGTTCAAGTGGAAGAAAAGCGCAGCTTGTCCTTAGAGGAGGAGTTTGCGCTGAAAACCGACACTTGATTCACCAGCATGTAGATAAGCTATTCTTAACCCTGCAGCGTCCGTACTGGCCAACACACACACAAACACACAAACACACACCCACACACACACATCGCATTAACCTTACTGAAATCATTTGACTTATTCATCCGCAAATTATACATTATGAGACGTTTGGTCGTTAGGGATAAAAAAACATTTTAATAACCAGAATGAGCTATTATGTCATCGTATTTATTATGCAAATGAGTTATGCATTCACATTGACATCACACAAGATTTCAGTGAACTGAACAATTGAATATTCCCTTAAAAGCAGAGCTGTGGCCACGCGTTATAGTGTCTGGGTAACCAAGTTACTATCAACCAGGTGATAATGACGGAGCCAGGGCGGGAAGAGACGCGTGATTATACACCGCCATGTAAATTGGCATGTGGCAACGACGTGGGCCCCCCGAAAAAGAAACAATGCATTGGAAAAGCCACACAGCCGCACAGCAATTAGGATAAGAGTGGTGCTGCGCTACTATTTAGGATAGACACACTCAGGAGAGCCTCTCATTATAGCAGATCAGGACTCCAGGCCTCCCACTTTGACAGCCTGGCTCTGTCTCATGGTCCTCTGGCTGACTGCTGCACGTCATCGCTGAACACAAAGTCCCCCAATTCCGCAGAAAAAGCCCGTCCAAAACGACCAGGAGTATGGCTTACTTGTCTTATAAAAGATCATGTGCAGCCAACCTTATTAGTGGAATCGTGTAGCATATCAATGCACTTTAAAGGATGTTAAGTGTAATCCATTGTAAGTAGCGCATACTAACTTGAGTTAAGCCTAACCTATTTCTGAAATAAAATGCGCCATCGCTCAGAGTTGGTTTCTCGTAAAGTTCGGCTCTTTCTCATATTAACTCTCAGGCTCCTAACTTTTCTATAAAACTACCACCGACTTCCAATGGTACTTTTTTTTCTGATGCAATATGACAGGCTCTCCCCTTTCTGAACAGAGAAATAAAATAAAATAAAAAAATATTCATTGATGTTGTCGACTGTGTGTCAGCAAGCTGAGGTTTGATTGACGGCTCTGCAGTGTCTCCACGGGCCTCATTAAAACCACTCCTCCTGGGTGTTTGTGCATGTGTGTGAGTGTGTGTGTGTGTGTGTGTGTGTGTGTGTGTGTGTGTGTGTGTGTGTGTGTGTGTGTGTGTGTGTGTGTGTGTGTGTGTGTGTGTGTGTGTGTGTGTGTGTGTGTGTGTGTGTGTGTGTGTGTGCGTGCGTGTGTGAGGGCGTGTTCGTGTGTATGTGTGTGTACTTGTAGGAGTGAGTGTGTGTGTTAGTGTGTGTGTGTGTCTGTGTGTGTGTGGAGGGGGGTTCTCTGTGCCTGTGTGTATTTATGCTGGGATGTATCGTCCTATGTTTGATTGTCATAACAGTATTCTGTTTAAACAAATGCATAGTTGCATATTGTATAACTATAATTTTGAAGACTGTGGTAATCGCCAGTAGGTATCGAGTGCACGCAAACATACATGTTTGCACGCACACACACAACCACACACACACGCACACAACCACACACACACACACAACCACACACACACACACACACACACACACACACACACACAGACACACACACACACACACACACACACACACACACACACACAAACACACACACACACACACACACACACACACACACACATAAACACACACGCACACTTTCACCCACATTTTAGTCAATTCTCGCCCCAGGGCTACATATGATTGTTTTCCTAAGGAGCGTGCAGGCAATTTAATAAAATAGGTATTCTAAATGATGCTTACACAAGCTCTTCCTACCAGTCATCCAAATCCACAAGGCTATATCCTTACTTCACCTCCCCACTAGCAAAGCAACACGAAGAAGGAAAAGTGTAAGAAATGCTATAAAAATATACATAAGTATTCTTCTGTCAAGTAAGCCAATTTAAAAGACAAGGGTATCTACAAGTGATTAACAAAAAAACTAAATCAGTCGACATTAACTCATGCGTAAATTATGTTTATCATGATGAGGGCACACATCGAAACAGAATACTGCACCTCTGCACCGGTACACCTCACTGGCTGATGCCTCTCACGCATACATAAGTTTCAGCAGTGTACTATTAAGAGTCCTTGGCATGAATAAAGCCCAGGGCAGCCCGCAGTAACATTGTAGCAGCACACTGAGACGTGGCACCTATGTGGGAAATGAAAGCCAAAAAAAGGTATTGGCACGATATTGTACAGCATTCAGGCCAAACTCAGACTGATAACTTATTTTTAAATCGTATTTATGATGATAGTATTAATAATAAACATTATAATAAAAATATTCAAACGATTATTAATAATTATAATAATAATAATAATAACGAGGCTCCACTCTTCAAAGAGGAAAAAAAAAAGGAAAGTACTTATTTACACCCAAATATGCATTAGTACAGATTACATTCTTATTGTGCTTAATGGCATATTAATTACAATGGCAATTATTAATGAGCTTTCCTAGAACACATTTTTAAATTAAATGATTAACACAAAATGACGTATGCTTACCTTCATAATAAGGAATTCTAAATGCCTTTTAAACTTTCTGCACATACATCCCAGAGGGATGCTTTTGTTTTCATGTCTTTAGGGGAATACCTGAAGTTAACAGGCTGGACGCTGTAAGGAAAACAACACAACATGCGTTTCTCTGTACCGTGCATCATATAGATTTATGTTTCATTCTGAATCCACCTCCCCGTGTTTCTCCCTTCCTCGGCATGACCATCCTTGTTAGTGTGGGATTGGTTTTAACCGGTAGCTGATGAGGAGGTCAGAAGAGATGCGAGGCAGCCCCAATCTTAGCCTGAGGGCAGATCGACTGGTGGCCAGAAAATGTATTCAACGGGTGCTGTCCCTGCATCTGCCTGACTTTGAAGTTGCTCCCTCAACTCGGCTGGTCGGACGTGACTGTGTGTTCGCTTCCCTCCCTCACTAAAGAGAGAGTGGGCTGAAAAAAAGGGCGCATGGCATGTGTGTGTGTGTGTGTGTGTGTGTGTGTGTGTGTGTGTGTGTGTGTGTGTGTGTGTGTGTGTGTGTGTGTGTGTGTGTGTGTGTGTGTGTGTGTGTGTGCGTGTGTGCGTGTGTGCGTGTGTGTGTGTCTGTTTGTGCATGCGTTGTGTGGGATCACGTTAATGTGTGATTGCTTACGCACTTTACATGTGATGTTTGTGTGTGTGTGTGTGTGTGTGTGTCAGTGTGTGTGTCGGTGTGTGTGTGTTTGTGTGTGCGTGTGTGTTTGTGTGTGAGGGAGATGGAGAGTGGAAATGAGAAAGTGTGGGAAAGGGAGAGAGTTGATGTGAGAGAGCGAGGGAGAGAGCGAGATCTGGAAAGGGAGAGAGAGAGGGATGGGGAGGGAGGGAGGGAGGGAGGGAGGGAGGGAGGGAGGGAGGGAGGGAGAGAGAAAGGGAGGGCAGGGAGAGACGTTGTCTGCCAATCCATACTTGCTTTGGAGAATTCAAGGTCATCCTTTCATGTTTTGCCAACCATCGGTCAATCAGTTTCCGATCAAAGTGGTGCTTAATTCAGCAGTAATTCCCATCTCCACGTCAGCTTTTTGCCTGACTGTTTCAAAGTGCAAGGGGTGGTTCTTCTGGTCCTCCACACTAGCGGTTCTAACAGTATATACAACACATGTAACCCTGCATATTTTACCTAGCCATTTAATGACCGAGAGCAGAACGGACACTCTAGCAGAAAGAATCTAAAATTAAACAAATTATTCTTTGGATTTAGGTGGACACAAAGGAACACACATTGAGACGCAATACGTTATTTAAGAAATACAATACAAATACAATTGACTGGCCTATTTAAGTAGAAAATGTGTTTGTACCGTAGGCCTATCATTTAGATGTAACAGCTACTAAACCATCAAATACCCCACTCTGTATTTAAACATGACACCTATCCCATTCGTCTTTCAATATTTAACTAACAAAAGACGGATCAATCTACATCTGAATAAATTCTAAGTCAAGCTCATTACTGAAGCAATTGTATTT